>NC_047156.1:21956725-22256725 GCF_009819705.1 Hippoglossus hippoglossus
CTCCTCGCAAGTTCAACATGAAAATGATTTAACGGAGGTGTGGAATTTACTAATTTTGAACTTAAAGATAAGACAAATGGAACAGAAGACATTTTCTTTCCTCTCCTGCAAACTTGTGGATCCTGGTCTGTCAACACAGAGTAATATGTTTTTTCTTGACTGAAGGACTAAAGAGGAGGTCAGTTCCTGACTTTCACAAGTGAGAGGGAATAAAAGCTCACCCAGTACTACAGGGCATTGGTGGATTCTACATGGCCTGTGGGGGCACTGATTGAAACGGCAGATTTGTCAAAAGCGGTTCATATTTCTGTGGATTTATACTGGGAAAAAATATATCAGAAAAGAAAAAGACTTCAAACAGCCAGAATGCAAGGGGGCAGATCATATTTTGGCCATCGCTGTTTTTGTCTGTATTTTTAATTTAGAGTTTGTTTTTTGTTTCAAAGGTTAGATGTCAAGTTATGAAAGAGATGTGTATGGGTTGATGAGCACATTTATACCACTTGGATGCATTACATCATTACAATACATTAGTGTTTCAATTGTGAATCCTATGTGCTACATATGGTCCATTTCTTTCTTACAGTGATGATTGTACTGTGATCAAATGTATATCTCTGTCGCAGTACATGATAAACTCTGTTGAAGTTATATTCCCCAGCAATTTGTAGAAATACAGGAGTTAGTATGACACAACAATAATTATGGGAAATACAAAACTGTCGTATGTAAACTGTAACTGTAACCATCTTGTTAAGCAAAAAAGTACAGTGAATGGGACTGGATAAAAGGTTTACACTTGTCACATGCGTCATGCCCTTTTAAACTGGGGGGGCACATGCTTCACCAAATTTTTTAACATCTCCAAATTTTTATTTTATAGTTATTTTTATAATATATCATGATAAGAAATATAGATTATACCTCAAAAAGTCACACACTCTGTTTCCTTATGTTATTGGGTTTTTCCTGCACAGCGCTTTGTTGCAAAACATTTTAGGAGACATAGGCTACAGCTTAATGGTATTTTGCTGTTGTGCTTAGTTAAGCATAAATCTATTCTTCAAATTTGCATACAAAATGCAATTTGTTATTCACACTTGATTGCATTTGAGAAATAATGCATTGTTTGCTTTGCAAGATAGTTAATAGCCAACCCTCAATATGGTTGTTTAGCCCTCCGGCCTACTAGCTAGTCAAATGAAATATAGCATTGGTAAGAGAGCTGCCTCAAGCTTGTTGACACCATCAGCAAAACACTGTATTCCATGTGATATCTCGAGGTCAAGATGCAGAGGAAACTCGTGTCATTCTTAAGACATTAGCTTATTCCTCAGTCTATAGGTCCACAGTGCAGGAGGGTTGTGAAGTGGACAAGATTTAGCTCTTTTTCAAGAAAACTAGCAGCTGTAGAAGCTAGTGTCAAAGTATCTTTTTTAATGAAACATAACAGCAGAATAAATTGACTTGGTAATCTAAATCTAAATATTCATAAATATTTATCCTGAAATCAGTTGGGGGTATAACAGAGCTCTAAAACATATTAAGTAAAATAATCCAAACCAAAAGTCTTTTCAAAAATGTCCATAGCCCCGCTTTAATTGTGCCCCCCCCCCCAGTATTTTGGCTTGCATGACGCTCCTGACGCTGGCCATCATGTGACCTGAAAAACTGAATGATGTACAAGAATAAGTGCTCTGAAAATGTGTAGACTCCGTGACATAGGGATGCATCAACTCACCTTTACTATGAATACCAATTCTCCATACAGCACTATAAGATCTAAAAGTATGTAAGAGTAATAACATTGTTAGAAAGGTTCATGTGACAAGTTTTAGTTCTGAGAAGTAGAGGAGAATCCAGTTGTTGATGTAGGACTTTAACATTGAGGAAATGCTGTGATGTAGCCTTTTGAGCCCTGTATCTGATCAGTGTCACTCATCCTCCAGTTCTCAGATGCAACCCGGACAGTACACACTCGTGGATCGAGAGCATGATACAGAAAGAATTGTGAGATGTTGTAGATATGATTTGTAACAACTTTGTAACAAGAATAGATGCAACATCTGTCACACAGTTCAGCCATCACACTGTGTGGTTGACGTTGGTTCCTTGATACTACAAAAGCTTATCCCCGACCTTGGAAATTGCATTTAAAAAAACCTATTATGTAATGGTATTATTTTGTGCTCAACATGATTGTGAGGTATAAAAGTCGGGGTGCTCACGTCATTGGACACAATGTGCTCCTCAAGCTGTAGAATATTTCTTTCATTGTGGGGTTATTTTTCTTGATTGTTTGATGAAATCAGTGATTTACTAATGCGCCCCCGCCCCCCCCCCCCCCCCCCCCGTTAAAGCCATGGAAATATTACCCACCAGGATCATTTACAGGTTTGCTACTCCCCATGAAATGTGTATTGTTTGTGAGGGGAAAAAAAGAACTGCCACATATAATGCTCCCAGTTGGTCCTGCGTACGAAACCTGATGTTACAGCCTTACCTTTACCAGTACACACTGTGGACTGCTGGGCTTTGCAAACGCGTGTGAGGATAAAGGCTAAGTCGTTTACCATGGATGACATTACAGACAATGACACAGTAATGGCCTGGAACTATGGACTGACATGCAGATGGTTGGAGGGACGCAGATGTTTTCACCCGAGGAGCAATCTGAAGCAGCTTTGGTGTAATCCGTTTTGCATAAAGGAAAAAAAAAACAAACACTGGATATGGCTCATGGTTCTCCCTCTTGCTGATAATGAATGCTCTCTTCGTTCAAAGTGTGGCTACTGTACCTAGCCTTTTTTGGCCCCGAGTGATCCCGGGATTCTGTTTTTTCTTTCCGTTACTCCTTTTTTTAAAATTTTGACCCTGGACTATATTGACCATGTAGTCCGAGCCAACTTTTTACAAAAAAAGATACTAAAAAAAGAAATCTATGGAAAATACATTTAAATTGTTCTGTGCAATAAAGGTAATATGCAGATTTTTTTTTTAATTAACAAAATTTTGTTGATGTTGAATTGTTGAGAATATGGTATGTTGTATTAAACAATCTATGGACTTTTTTAAACACATTATGGTCCTATCTTGATTTTAAAGAGGTGGTTAGTACAGACCTGAGTTTTAATATAGGCAGCGGTGTATCTGTGCAGTTGGATAATGCTCGTTCATACCAATTAGAAAAGTCTTCTTGGCACTACAGTGAAACTGTGACTTCATTACTTATTTCATCATACCACCTTTTACCAGATTTCTGAAGGCAGAATTTAGCGCTTTGCCAACCAAGCATAAATTAAAGTCTAGCTGAACGTCTGGGTGTGATTTTCACGTGTCAATGACCAAATGAGCAATTTAATGTTTGATTCATATGATTGATTTTCTCATTAAATGATGATGCAATCTGCAAGGTAATTTATATAACATGTGCCAGTGGTAATTGCTTGTTTACAGGGGAATTGGTAGTTCACTTGTTTACTCTCCTGGCCTCTAAACATTAATTAGCCACCATTAGTGAAGGATCACAGACATGATGATATGTAAAGGGAATATTACTAATTTATGCTGCACATTTGTAATCTTAAAGAGACAAAATTGGTCAAGTAATTAGTTAATGAAGTTCAAAATGAAACAAACATTAAGTAGCTGCATTGCATTGAACAACTGTTTTTATTTTTGGAAAGTCTCTAAGCAAAACATTAGAAAATGAGGTTACACTTTGAAGGTTACGGGAAATGACCAGGGATATGACTGGGACAGCCTAGTTTTATAAAACATGGTGCTGCGCTGCATTAAATTTGGATCTCAGTCCCTTTCCCTTTTATTTCACATCTTGGCTGCCTTGGTTAGGGCTCCACAGGGACGTATGCCGTTCTTTTCCCCCCTCAAGCTGTATCAAAGCATGCTCATTTATCTTCTGACTTGAAATAAGACAGGCAGGATAGAAGCGCAGAGAAGCTATTCTTGAGGCCTCACAGCCTCGGGGAGTAATGGAGACATCCATTGTTTTCATTTCTCAGATATTAGATCTGTGCTTAAAAAATTCTAGGTCAGGAACAGACTGATGGATTCTGACACCGTGCGACAAGTCGCCTCTCCTCAACTGAGCATGAAAATACAGACACACCTCTGGGTGTCCCTTGCATTCATCCAAATCCATGTGCTTCACAACATTGGGGAAACACTGCATGTAAGCAAACAAAAGTGTGAATTTGCTTTTGGCGGTGCCTCTGTCACACAACAGACGCTTCAGATTCCTAAAATAAAAAGGAAATCACTTGAGATTCATGTTTAGATGTTAAATCCCTACTCATGGCAGGTTGGCTGTTTCTCATATCCATATCAAAGACTCCCATTTAAAGCCTTGTGTAGCTCTGTGAGGTACGGGTGTGTTTATTATGCCTACTATATGCTAATTCTTCTATTTCACAAACTGTCAGTCAAACATATGTCCCATTTCCAGGACTGAACTAATGGAATGAGCATTAGTGGACTGTAAATCAAGTGTTTTTTATTGTATTTGAAATGCCATAGCATCTAATTGTAACTATCTAATGCCGTCTAATTCATAGGGCTTACATGTTAATTACTTAAATCAGGCAACTGCATCAAACTGCGTACTCTATGAAATTAGAGATTACACTGTGATGTTTTGCAACTGACGCTAGTCCAGTAATGAAATGCAGCACCTACACATGTTACATGTTGTAAAAGAATATACAGTAAAATACCTATAGTCACATAACACAGATATTCTCAAGAGTATAGCTGGAGCACAGTAGAGCAGTTGAATTCAATACATTGAGTCTGATTAGAAATCGTACATAGTAGAGGGTTTGATAACTTCCTTCATACATATTAATCACATGTCATACATATTCGGTATCTTGACTTCATTTGATCACCTCCCAGCCGCCACAGAGCAATATGCATAGATACTGGAGGGACTTTTCAAAGATCATACCATTGGCCATACAAGTCAAAATCAATCGGTACACCTACTTGCAAAGTACCCGACAGTACATTGGCTAAACATACAATATGACTTGTATGGTCCATTGATTTGTCCGGAGGTGCACTGGAAAGAGCCACCAGCCCATGCAATGTATTAAAACCGCATAAAAATCCTAGAATAAGCATCGGTTATGATACAAATATGAATATTTTATCTCACAATCTTTTTCAGACAATCCTTTCCAATTGGAAACCCGCACACACAAATTGAAGTCTTATGTACAAGGTGAAATCTGAAATACCAGCTTTAATGTCATTTTAAATAGTGAAATGACTGCCATACTAATGTGATGGGATGAGTTCGGCTTAGAGACGTAGAACTTATCATGCTTAACGCGGAGTGGTGTGGTTGTTTAGAGTTTATTACTTCGCTGTTGTAAAACTTCATCTGCTGCAGATAGTCATTTGCACGCATCATTAAGGCAAAACAGGCTGTAGCGGCAAACAATTTTCAACAAAACAGCGTTAACTCCGGCGTCTGAAAGCATCAATTCCCCCGACAGTCACACATGGCTGCTTATTTTTATCATTTGACTGTTCTTTGTGAAAGGCTTACATGGTTACTCTGCGATTGGCTGGGTGCATGTGCCGATCACAAAGTGTATCACACTAGTTTTGTCTTTACATTTAGATATATATGTTTATATATACATTTTCTTCTTATTTCACAAAGCACAATATATTTGTAAACGTCAGGCACTGAACATTTGTGATCAGTCTGTCCAGTTAGCATCCTTTGCTTTTACAGTGATTTCAGGCTAAGTACTTCATGAAGGAAAAACAGAGGGATGAGAGGAGGATTAAGTAAATAGATTTGCATGCGTCAGATGTTCTCAGACTGACTATAGATGTCCTGTCATTACTGAATACACAGGGTACAGGCTAATGTACAAAATATTCTTTACCTTAACCGTCAAGAACTATTCTAAGAAGCAGTTTTGTTCTTATTTACTTAGAAAAGAGAAGTTTACCTCTGTCTAAACCAACCTGGTGGACATTACTCACACCAAAAAGGGAAATACCCTTAGCATATACGAAAAATAAAGTGTTGTTAATACTGACATGCTCTACCTCATCAGAACAGGTAGACGCTCGGCTAAACGCCCCAGAAAACTGCTTTAACCCAAACAAAACTCAATTCAAACACCAAGCAACTAAATCATCATGCTGTACAAACACGCACACTGTACATGTCCACAAAGCCGGCACTGTCATACATGATTTGGTATCTTCTGTCGGATACAACCTAACAAACATGAATTCTGTTTATACATACATGTAGATATGATTGAGAACATGAAATTCAGCCATTATGTGAATATGACTGACCATACATGTGGCTAAACAGATTGCTGCTGCTGAAGAGACAGGGAACAAAGAGCAGGAGCGTCTCGTCTTGTTTCACTGAAAGAAAAAAAAAATCAAAGCAGCAGCGTTCTTTGTCAAGGAGCGAGCAGCAATGTGTCAGTTACTGGAGGCTGTTGACTGAATTTCTCTTTTTTGTTGGGGAAAAAAAGGACATGACAGTTGATTTTGTTACCGATTCCCATGGACTGGGTGATAAAGTTACAGGGGCTACCAGATAAGCCAGACAGCAGCAAGCCCACTTTATATCATTGTTAGCTGGGACACCGGTTCACTGATTCCATATGGATTTGTGCCTGCACTGCATTTACTGGATGATCCCAAGGTGATAGTGACCTTCTGTTTCCTATGGGACCCTCACTGGAATAGCAGATACTGGGACTGTATAGTAAAGTATAAGGTAGAAAAAGTAGATTTTGTGATAATAATAATAATAATAATAATAACTGTTAATATTATTATTATTATTATTATTATTATTATTATTATTATTATTATCATCACCTTATTATAGGACCTTTTAAATCCTTCACAAAAAGGACAAAAAAAATACAAAACATTGAAGGAAAGAAGCAAATTAGCACAATGACATTTAATGTAAAATACAATAAATGATCTAAAACTAAATCTAAAATCAAAGGCAACATATTATATGATGCAACATCATTTAAAAGTTATAGCAAAGAAAATGATAAAAGAAACATAAGTAATAGCCCAAAAACAATCAAGTAAAAGTCACTCACTAAAAGTAAAAGTAACCCACTACTATACAGTAGTGGTTCATTAGTGGGGGGGGGGGGGGGGGGAAATAGGCATCATTTCACTTCCCAGAATAAAGAACACTGATGATGTCAACTCACTGTACATTCTCCCACAAATTACCATAGGATAATATGACAGATGGTTTCCTGGTGTTTTGGGTGGTGTACTTCTATTTATGACATAATATTCAGAATATTATGTCATAAATAGAAGTACACCATCATATTATATATTCAGAATATTCATATGTATTTAATGTGCTTTAAGTTCAATAGTAGGTGAAACTTTGATCCTTCTGGGTTCACGGGTTTATGTCTGGTGTGGCTCCCATGAGGGGACTTAGCTTTTGCTTTGATGTTGAGCAGACAGATCTGCATAGTCAATAAACACCTCCCTGAGCCCTGCTGCTTGAAAAAATAAAATAAAAAGCCACCTGACTCTCCTCCGTTACTCGCCTTTAACTGCTCTGCTATTGTTTTACTGTCTAGGCTGGCTCGTGGCTATAGCATGCACCAGGATGGCATCCAAAAGGGAGATCTGTTGGGGCCCATTTTTGCCTGGGCCATATGCCACAGCTCATGTCTCTGTTGGCGCCTCAATCTACCCTCCTTATTTATTTAACAACCCCATGAAAGAGTTATGAGTTCCCAATTCCAAAAATGCGACAGCCAAAAGACTGCATCTGTCTGCCATTAAAACCATCTTTTTGGCAGGCTGCTAAAATGGCGTCACCACCGGGGAGCATCTATTCCGGACCTATAATCCGTGCTCACTTTGTTGGGAAAGCAGATTGTTTGCAGCCAGATGTATCACCAAGGTGATCTGGGAAATTATTATCAAGGTGAATAGGTGAGGAGGCAAGGGGTGATCCATCCTACAATTCTGCCCTATTTCCAATTCCCTCACGTCAGGCCTGAATATGCCACTGTGAAATAATTGAGAGCTCAGTTGTTGTTTCACCTTGAAGTGACTAACCAGTCTGCAAATAATTTGGCTTCCGCGTACTTGCCTCAAGGACAGCGGGCTGCTGAAATTTGATGGGGCAGCGGAGGCAGGTGCCATTGCAAGATAGACGACGTGATCTGATGAAAACGGCACAGCCGGGCTGCTGCCTCCATTTGTCAGCATTGTTCCAAGATATCTGCAGGTGAGTGTGAGCTTCATTTTTCATTATTTTCTCCATCTGCCCTCTGTTATTGGGTTTTGGTCTCAGGAGTTTTCCAGAGCGCCAACCATCACGTTAGCTCAGGGATGTTAAAGGTTCATCATCATGTACATGAATAACACCAAAAAAACAAATTGAAATTGTGTGATGTTGGGACATCTGGTATTGTTTGGCTTTGCGCTCATAAAATTAGATCCAGAAATGGATGATCCAGTTAGTTGGTGTTAATGTGATTGTGATTCATGTTACATTGCATGCATTTAATTCTGTGGTATTTAATAGAGCTATAATTTATATCAGTGGCGCCTTGTTAATAGGGGGGGGGGGGGGGGCACCCGCTAACATCATGAGAACAAAAATCCTATATAACATGTTTGACATGTCCGATAGACCGTAAGTGCCTGTGAGCATTCAATTGTATTTGGTTCATTTCAGTCTAAATGCATATACTTCCTGGTGCGGGGCGCCAGCCAAATAAGAGCTTCCTCGGGACGTAGCTCTCTGCGCCCCAGACACTCCCACTTTTATTGAAGGCGAATTGGTATTGATTTACGTTTTTTTTAATCGAATGTGATTGGCTGACCCTCAACGACATCTCAGGGACATCTGCCGTCAATTAGGTCCTTCTGCTGTGAGCTGACAACTGTGGCAAATCTGGTCATTTCTTTACAAAAACACCATTTCAAGAAAAAGAAAAAGGGAGCTTGGTCCGGACCGACCCGAGGTCGAGCTCACACCCGTGGCTCCTCGCGCTCTTGTTATGAGAAACAGAGTTGACTAACTGGACGGGGTGTAAGTAATGCATTTTACTGCTTCCCCTGTTTCAAAGTGTCGGCACGGAGGTACTGTGGACAACGACGGGGGTGCGACCCCTAAAACATCCCTCTGAAAAATGCAAACAACATCAAAGTTGCCACAGTCACTTCGACACAATGCGGCTACGTTTTTTCTGGCAGGCTTAGCATCGCTCAGCAGCTGGATGAAGGCTACAGGATTGGAATATTGTGTGGTGTGTTGTTTTTGTTGAGTCTGGCTTTAGTTTGTTTGACCCCCCCTGCAACACTGCAACAAAATAACTTTTATCAGCCGCAGCCCCTGATTTATATATGTGTGAATGGTAGAAAAGTCATACTGTAAGTTATACTTCACTCTTAGTAGTTATCTTATATTAAAACGTAAGTTAAAGTAAGTAAGTACTGGCTTTTGAATATATTTAAAGCTTAAAGTATTAAAAGTAACTTGCAAGGTGTAACCTATTCCCTAATGCAACAGCCCAACTACACGCTGTGCCTTCTGTATATTTTATTTAATAAAAGAATAATACAGACCTGAAAATATATCTACTTCATTGAAGTACAGATACATGAAAAATGTATTAAAGAACCGTAACAAAGTAAATGTACTTTCTTATATTCCATCACTGATAGTTTGGCTATTAAGTCCATAATTTGATGAATCTAAAATGTGTAATACACTAAAGATGAGTAAAAGGTGTATGATGGAAATGAGAACTGCAGTTCTTAGCTATCTTTATACTGTCTTACCACAAAGCGATCTAATTCCCAGGTCTCAGGGCTATTAGTTTAGTCCCTTTATCCGTTATCTGTTCAATTGAAGTTATTGACAGACTTAGATCTTCACTTACGTTCCCGGGTGTATTGCAGCCCCACAGTGGACAGGACGGAGCTGTAATCAACTCAGAGGCTGTGTTTGTGATGTCTGAGTGTCTCGGCCTTTGCTCACTGCTCGATGAAGGTCCATTGGTCCTGAGGGGAATGGGATCCACATCGAGACACTGAGCTCTGTCCTAGCAAGAAACACATCTTCATATGCTCTGCTTTATTTCCTCTTTTCTCTGCATTACTTTATTAAATGATAAGAAAAGGGTAGAAAATATGTTTCAGTATGCAAAACTGTTGATTAGAAAATAGAGGGTTTACAATTATTATTTCAGAAAACGCCTAATATTATTCCCACTTTAAAAAGTCAGACTATACGTGATAACATCATGAAGACCTTCACAATGATATGCTGCAGTTCGTCGGGCAGAACAACCCCTGAACAGTCGATGGAATCGCTGACGCCTCGTATACTAGAAATAAATAATTCCCAAAACACAGCTGTGCCTAATCAAATGCCGGTTTTCCCAATTGAGCACATTCAAGCACTCATTAAAGTAATGATAGGCTGCATTAAAAAGTCTGTCATCATTATGATCAATGTGCTCCCTATATTACAAGTGCATACAGTGAAAAGACTCCATATTGATTGATTACATGCTGCCCTCATTCCGGATACAGAGCGTGTTTAAAATCACTTACTATTATAATGGCTGAACATTATAATTATTGTATGGAATGGGCTTTGTCAAATGCAGTAATTTACGGAGAGAGATAGTAATTTTCTGTGGAGGTAATAATGATGTGACAGGGGGACTTCAAAAGGACCAATTGAAATCTCGAACTTCCCATTGAAAAATGTTCAGAGGGACTCAACGGCACAAGAAAGAGCTGTGATCAATCCAGTCTCTCTGAGACCCAAATCCATCGGAGTAAAATAGCACCGATGTCAGAAAACCAGTTGAATGTCTCAGCAAAGACTTCCTCTGTGCAAAGCTCTGGGGATGAGCAATGCAACAATGGCAAGGCGCCACACAGCTGTGGAGATATTACAAATCTAAGCTGTTTTGGCTTTTTCAACAGTCTCACTGCAGGAGCCCACAGAAGAATTTCCCCTCATTCAGTGGGACAGAATTGCCCGGCTTTGCTCGGCTTTCAATTATTTAAAAGGAGTCACAAGGAGAAAGATGAGGGTGAGAAAATCCTCACATCACGCCACAGAGGAGAGCCCTTGAGATGCCTCAGTTGTCATATAGAATAATACAGAGCGCTCTGACGTTCCTTTATTTCCCCCTTTTTTCGGACTTTGGATTACTTGGCTGTGAAATTACTTATTTCCTGCATCAAAACAACACCGACACCAACAGCTCATGTATTGTGCCAAAAAAGGTGTGTTTATTATGAAATGTCAGAAAGTAGTTTTTTTTACAAACAAATCAAAAGACATCAGATAATTTCCAGTTGTTATTTCAGCTTTAAAAAGAAGAACTATTATCCAGTAGTTTGGGCTATTACATGCTAAATGCATATTTTACTCACAGATCAGAATGACAGTAAAATAAGATGCTGCAGGGTGTGAAAAAACCATATCATTTATTGCAGTATTAGGGCAGCAGAGGAGTTGGCTCAGCTAATTAGCTCAAGAATAAGTAAGCTTACAATCCCCAGGCAATTAAATAACTTGTTTGTAATTGTGAGAAATAAAACTTTGAACGTTTAAAAATGACAGTCTAGAATATATTAATTACTTTTAAAGCAACGATTATTCCACATAGTGCCTTTGCTATTGTTTGTATCCTGTGAGTCTGTTTATGAGTATGTGTGTGTGTGTGTCACCATGGCAACATGTGGTTCTTGTAGCAGGAGCCATTACAGAGGTGGCCTTGAGTAATGTGGCGGATACACATACATCTGTGGACATATTTCTATCAACACAATCGCGGCATACGATTTTAAATTAAACTACTTTACTTTAATTTTAAATCGAAAAGGCTTCAAACACAGAGTACTCAGGTAAATATGTGGTAATGACTGCTAAGTATTCATCTAATACTACTTGAATCTACCCACAGGTCAGAACATCAACATGTTGACTGTGTGATCACATTACTGGTTTGATTGTCTCTAGTTATTTTCAAGTTTGTGGGAAAAATAAAAATTTGCAACTATCATGTCTCTGCTTGAATACAAATACTCATTCTCATAGCATTAAAGGACAATAATAGTTAGTAAAATGTCTTGCTCTTCAACAACCTGAAAGCCATTAACATGTCTGTTCATCTATCAAGTAAACCCTGATGATTGGCAAGCAAACAAATACGCGGTGATAAGGTAGATTGACCTGTATAAACTGAGCTCCAAAAATATATATATATATATATTCAGATATCATCTTACAATCAAAATCTGTGGACAACAAATGGCCAAATGACTTTTCACTCAAATAGACAAGTCAAGCTTGTTTTTATTCATTTAGCGCCACATCATCGCGGGAGTTCTCTCAGAGCAGGTCTATAGACTGTACCCACAATATGTCATCAGTACAGTGGCTTCACTTATCAGACAGTGCAACCTGAGATGAGGTTTGTAATGAAACACGAAAGCAGCTTTGGCTTGTTGGTTCTGCAAGTTGCACAAACAGAATCTCAGCCACTGCCAACGTGTTGACTTCTGCTCTTTGATTCAGTTGAAAGAAAAAAATGTCCCCTTTTTTCTATTTCACATAATTGATGTCTTGCAGAGTCTGCACCTTCAAAACGTTAGGTAAGCATTATGTGAAGAAAAAGCTCAACACGCTTGGTGCTTTTCTTTGTGGATTTGCATGGACTGCTCATGACATGGGGTTGATTTTGCATATGTTCATGTGACGTGAGTAATTGTGGAATACATGTGCAGCTCTCTAATATGCAACTTAATTATATAGAGGGAAGTTGCCTGAGCACGTGTTGTTCTGATTAAAAAAAAAAAAACCTACATCTTGAAAATTGTAATTACAAATTGCTTGATCTAAAAAAGGTATAAATAAGAGATATTTATCAAAAAATAAAATTGGCAATTTATGTTCTAAATCAAGTTGCACATACATAGATATCAGTTTCCTAAACATGCATACATTTTCTTTAATCAAGATCCATGAATTATTCCCTGAGAATGCAAGTGCAATATTGGACAGCAGCAAACCGTCTTCCGTCCTTTATTCTTTGTGTAATCTTGTTCAAAAAACGTGCCAACCAACCAACACACAAACGGAAAGGGGTGAAAACAGAACTTCCTTGGCTGAGGTAACAATAATAATAATAATAATTTTGAGGCTGTGAATTAATGTTTCCCTTAAGTTTGATGGCAAATTACATTACATCGCTCCAAGGTATTCAAACTACTGTTGAGGAACCTTCTTCAGGCACATGTTATGTGAATCTGGTTCATGGTCAACTGTGTATGAGTAAGTGTTTTGCATGACAACCATAAGTGTGTCTACAGCAAATATTATGTGGGAGCCTACGTTTTGGAACACAAAGGCCAACACAACGAATGTATTGTAATGTGTCTTGCGCAGCTCTAACTGGAAGTATGAGCTGCGCAGTTTTGCCCTAGAGACAAAAGATCTAAATTTCCACCTGCTGCCTGCCTATGTCAGGCTCAGCAATCTGGAACAATGGTACAAGCGAGTGAGGAAGAATCTGTTCACTAATCCCACACTCCTTGTTCTGACAGACGCTGTGACACATCCGGCCGCAGAGACCAAGTGTTCCTGGGGTGAATTTACCTGAGGACTAGTTTCTTGACACATTAAAGACAGCCTTGAGACTCTAAAGTTCTATGATCTCTGAAACCAAGAAAGCCGTATAAAGTGGGCGCTTGCGGCTTTAAAAAGTATAGTTAAGAAAAAAAAAAAAGCATCAACAAGTGTGTTGTTATACCACAGCTTGGCACTTCTGAAACAGGTGCAGATTGAGATATTGTAAAAGAAAACAAGAAAAATAATTAGTGCCGTTTTAGTCATACGTGCACAGGGTAGCAATTTGTGAGTCAATGGCAGAAGCAGAAATTTGCAGACGCAGACAATTCATGACAGCTGCACACCTGGTAAAGGAAAATGAAGTTTCCCGCAGAGAAGACACGGATTAAAAAGAGACAAAAACACAGAAGCAGGTGCAGCCAAGTGCTCTATAAAAAGCCACAGTCAGTATTTTGTTCAGGTGCGCTGTGTTAAGGCAGCGCCACCAAAGCTTTCCCATTTTCATTTTATGACTCGATGACTGCTCCGACTTCTCACCGAGCCAAATAGATGACAGCGGCATTAGAGACATTCCTGGAAGCTGATGAAGAGATAACAAGGCTGCAGAGAACAACATGTGACTAACACTGTAACATCTCCTCACGTTTTTTAATAGCAGAGCTCGTATTTGCCAAGTTTTTCTCGAGGTTACAGACAGTGTGACTTCAGTGGGAATTGAAGATGTTTTTTTTTTTTACAGAAACTATGATTTGCAGTTTGGGTGCCAAAGTGTTGGTGTGGAGCTGTGTAAGGTTTTATGTAGCAGTTTGATTGGCTTCAAAAAAACTTTTGGGGGATTATATTTATCTCTGGCGGTACTCTACTCATCTATTGATATTTGCAAAACCACTAATAGCCTCCTGGTGAATGAGTCTGTAACTCCAATACTTGTGAGGCGAAGACTTCTCTTGTTACACTCTTTTGTCCTGTGAATGATGTATCTCTCCCTTTTGATTTTTTCTTCTTGGGCGGGTCTCCTCAGATGATTAATTTTTGGAGCTGATCAGCCAACGGTCAAGGTCAAGGTTAAGTTTTAAATACCTACTTGTGCTTAATGATTAAAAATGTTAACAAAGTATGAATCAGGTTAACCCTTAGCAGGGCAGATAGCAAATCACAGCCCAAGTGTTGGCAGAACACCTTAATGATTCAGATTAGCATATTGATAATAAGTATGGATATAGCATAGCTACATGAGGCTATATCTTACATCTGTCCATTCCTGAGCACCATACTGTCAAAAATATTTTTACTTTTTAGTCTGGTCAATATCCCATCCACTAACATGGAGGAGGCATGCTTTTTGACCCATGCTGTAGCCAACGCCAACGTAGTGATCGAGAGGCTTTCACTTTTGGGGAAGAGTCATATCATCCATTTTAATGTAGCATACGTTCTCAGGAAAAGCAACAGAAGCAGTTCAGAGAAGCTGTAACCAACAAACTCATTATTTTCTTCCAGACTTGCTCCTTGGTCTGTGAATACTCTTGGCAGGTTAGAAGGCTAATGCAATTAGCTAACAGCTACCATGAACTTGACTAAGAAGGTAAATTGGCTAACTTGCAGTAAATAATTAGCTCAGTGCCCTTTATGCTCACTTGGCAGGGGGCCCCCATCGTATCAAAGCAGGTGTCACTGTTCACAACTTTGATGAGAGAATGCAGGACTGGCCCTCTGGTCACGGAAAGAGAGAGCGACAGAGAAAAAAACCCATGGGAGTATTGTGTGTGTGCAGCGTTCTCTTCTGTCCAAAGTCATAAAGTAACAGTCTTGGTCAGTAGATATCCATCTCTCTCTGTGTCTGTCAGTCTCAGTAACCGAGCTAGACAGTCCATGTTATGGTCTGTCTGTGTTTTGTTAGACAGTCACTTCCAGATCGCGCCGTGTTCTGACACTGCGTTTGAATAAAGGGGCGACATCAGAACACTGTCACAGGGCGCTCATATGTGGACGGAATTAAACGTTTATGTCTACATTGTATAGCCAAAGCTTAATGACTGAGATTTTATTTTATCGTTGACCGATAAAGTTGCAGCCACGCAGCCTGCAGGCTTTTATTAACGTTGTATAGCCAAAGCTATTGATACAGTTGTTTAAGTTTTATTTGATTGTTTTGAGACATAAACCTGCAGCCGTAGCCTACAGGCTTACATTGTATGGGTTTCTGATTGGCGTCATGAGTGACGTGCATATGGCGGCTGGTAGAAAGCGTCACAAAATGAATGAGAGCTTATCAGATCAATATAAAAAGATCAATATATTTCTGGCTGAAATAGTGTGAAAAATTGGGTAGAAAATGTTCATTATCCGAGGAGTGAACCTGCCTGTTAGCTTAGACAGTCTGGTCACAGCTCTGGGTTTTATGAGGCCTGTATACGGTAAACTGCAGGAATAAACAGCAGTTTTCAGGTCAGGCAGCTCCCTGTTACTGTGTTTAAGGCTGATTCATGAATATTCTGTGTTTGACAAGTGCTCAGAGTTTCAGTTTGTGAATCATTTAGACAATAAAGAAGCAGGCTGATGACTATAAAAGCAGAGAGCATACATTATATTACAAATACAATAACAGCAGTCAGCACAGTGGAGCTCTCAGAATGCCGGCAGCACACCAGCATGCCTTTTTTTATGCCAACACTTTCAAGTTTCACCCTTGCTATGAGATGATGGTTTGTGAGTAGACGCATGTAGCATCATCGCTGCTGCTGCTGCTAGCTGCTGTTTCTCATTGGATTATGTGTCAAGCTCGCTGCCAGAGTTGTCTATCCATGGTTGCGTGTGGTTCACTTCCAAACTGTAATTTCACAGGTTCCCAGCAGCCACTTTATTTCTAAATAATGAAAATGATCAGCTGTTATGACATGTGGAAATGGGTTTTCTGCTCCAGTGCTGTGCGCACATTGCCGGTTGTATAAAAGACAAACAAACAGATGAGATGGTGAAATGACACTTTATCACTGAGTCAAGTGGATTTTAAAAAGCAATGTGAAATCTAACTTCATGACAATAGTCAACTACAATGTTGTCACCTGCTACCAACTGTGCAACAGCTAGAATATTTTTTTGATGGCCTCAAAAGAAAAAGTGGGAGGGGTATCCCTATATGGCTGGTTGGGCCAGTAAGTTATGTGGGTGGGCCAGTGCCGCCCCGGCCTATCACTGGCTACACATCAGACATGCACACACCAAGGAGGTCTTTTAAACTAGTAATCTGACTTAAAAGCTATAAGGCAGCTGAATGTTTTATTTTACTATTTTAAGAAATAAAACTGGAGCCATTTCTAAAACCTTATGTTTCCATTGTTTAGTTGGAGCTAATTGTGTGATAACGTGAGGGCTGTAATAGTTACCAGTCAACAGGCTTAGTGTATAGTTTCTACATTTTATATTTCTTATATATGTTCATATACACTACCGTTCAAAAGTTTGGGGTCACTTAGAAATTTCCTTATTTTTCAAAGAAAAGCACAGTTTTTTTCAATGAAGATAACATTAAATTAATCAGAAATACACTCTATACATTGTTAATGTGGTAAATGACTATTCTAGGTGGAAACGTCTGGTTTTTAATGAAATATCTACATAGGTGTATAGAGGCCCATTTCCAGCAACTATCACTCCAGTGTTCTAATGGTACATTGTGTTTGCTAATCGCCTTAGAAGACTAATGGATGATTAGAAAACCCTTGAAAACCCTTGTGCAATTATGTTAGCACAGCTGAAAACTGTTTTGCTGGTGAGAGAAGCTATAAAACTGGCCTTCCTTTGAGCTAGTTGAGTATCTGGAGCATCACATTTGTGGGTTCGATTATACTCTCAAAATGGCCAGAAAAAGAGAACTTTCATGTGAAACTCGCCAGTCTATTCTTGTTCTTAGAAATGAAGGCTATTCCATGAGAGAAATTGCGAAGAAACTGAAAATGTCCTACAACGGTGTGTACTACTCCCTTCAGAGAACAGCACAAACGGGCTCTAACCAGAGTAGAAAGAGAAGTGGGAGGCCCCGGTGCACAACTCAGCAAGAAGACAAGTATATTAGAGTCTCTAGTTTGAGAAATAGACGCCTCACAGGTCCTCAACTGGCAGCTTCTTTAAATGGTACCCGCAAAACGCCAGTGTCAACGTCTACAGTGAAGAGGCGACTCCGGGATGCTGGCCTTCTAGGCAGAGTGGCAAAGAAAAAGCCATATCTGAGACTGGCCAATAAAAACAAAAGATTGATATGGGCAAAAGAACACAGACATTGGACAGAGGAAGATTGGAAAAAAGTGTTATGGACAGACGAATCAAAGTTTGAGGTGTTTGGATCACACAGAAGAACATTTGTGAGACGCAGAACAGGTGAAAAGATGCTGGAAGAGTGCCTGACGCCATCTGTCAAGCATGGTGGAGGTAATGTGATGGTCTGGGGCTGCTTTGGTGCTGGTAAAGTGGGAGATTTGTACAAGGTAAAAGGGATTTTAAATAAGGAAGGCTATCACTCCATTTTGCAACGCCATGCCATATCCTGTGGACAGCGCTTGATTGGAGCCAATTTCCTCCTACAACAGGACAATGACCCAAAGCACACCTCCAAATTATGCAAGAACTATTTAGGGAAGAAGCAGGCAGCTGGTATGCTGTCTGTAATGGAGTGGCCAGCGCATTCACCAGATCTCAACCCCATTGAGCTGTTGTGGGAGCAGCTTGACCGTATGGTACGCAAGAAGTGCCCATCAAGCCAATCCAACTTGTGGGAGGGGCTTCAGGAAGCGTGGGGTGACATTTCTACAGATTACCTCAACAAATTAACAGCTAGAATGCCAAAGGTCTGCAATGCTGGAATTGCTGCAAATGGAGCATTCTTTGACGAAAGCAAAGTTTGAAGAACAAAATTAATATTTCAAATAAAAATCATTATTTCTAACCTTGTCAATGTCTTGACTATATTTTCTATTCATTTTGCAACTCATTTGATAAATAAAAGTGTGAGTTTTCATGGAAAACACGAAATTGTCTGGGTGACCCCAAACTTTTGAACGGTAGTGTACATTTTCAGTTAAATCTTAAGATTCTATAGAAAAACATATTTCATGAATGTTGTTTGTTTGTATCTTATTCTGTGCTGTGTAGTGTGCTGTGTGTCAACATATCCTTTGACTGTAAGATGGAGCACACTGTTTTACAGGAGGGAGGATTGTAGTGGGAGCACTGGGATGTCTGCGTGACGGTGCCACGGCTCAAGAGTCAGAAAGGACGGCAAATTTTGTGTCTGAGGTCAGGACGGGTTGTGTATTAGCTAGATTACATTCTGTCAGAATAAGTAGTGTCAGAAGGTTTTATAGTATTAGTTTCCTCCTCTCCGACTGCCTCTCTTTTCAATGCGCTGCAGTGTAATGTTACTTAACCAGAAAACACATGAGCTGTGGATGTGTGGCTCCGCCCATTTAGGTGTGTCTCAGCCAATGAGCTCATGTCTTCCCCGAGAGCACTGAGAAATGTCTGCATAATTTAAAACTCCGATCTGCATGAAATTTAATAAGTTGATCTCGCCCGTGTCATCCATTCCCACATTTGACCTCACACACGTCTCACACACAGCTCACACACACACAGAACACACACACACACACACACCGCACATTACCGTGTATCATGTGACACAGGCCAACAACAGAAGGCAACCGCTGATATCCAAGAGGATCTTTCACTTAGTTCACACACGCACACACACACACACATGCACACGCACGCACACGCACACACACAAGGCATTGCTTGATATGCCTTGCTGGAGATTAATGTTAATAATCTCTAAAATAAATAAATATATACTCACAATTAATCCCAGCTGCTGTAAGCGTTATACAAAAAATGTAAATAGCATTATTGTACAGATTTGTGTCCATGCATCATCTTGTATTTAATCAATCAGTCAATTCCCCCGCCCCTCCACACACAGCTGGTGTATTTATTTTATACTATTTCCGAGGACGTGTCGATCCTTTAGGGTGTGCATGGTTATCAAACAGGTTGATGGCAGTTAATTATTTTCTGTTTGGATGGATAACAATCTCATTCTCTTCATTTCTTGAGAAGACACAAGACATGTTCTTGCCTTGAGCACCACCCCCTATACCCAGGCCAACAGTATAATACATTTATAAGGAATGGACCTTGTTTTTCTCCAGATATGCAGAGCCTGACTTTGCCATTAAAGATAATTAAACCTGCTGAAGGAAATGAGTCGTGGGGAGCGACTGGGGAAGGTCTGATTGCTTGGAACCTATGTTATATAAGTTTAATTTGAAACTAATCTGTGCAAGGTAAATGCATTCGCTCTGGAATTTGTGGCCACATAAAAAAAGCTTGCATTCTACCATCAATTATGCTTGTCCAACAACAAGGCCCCTACTATAAGATTGTGTTAAATGTCAAATTAATGGGGTAAAGAGGGAGTGCAGTTGCGTTTAAATCACCGAAGATATGAAACAACACATTGTTGTGATTGAATTGGTATCTATCACCTTTAATGCAATCCTGTGTGATAGAGCTATAGTGAAAACACTCTTGCGACACAAAAATAATTCTACTTGGGGCGTCAATTTAGAGAGAATCCTAAAATTGTTTAATTTTCAAATGTGAACATAAAGGAGATGTTCAACATTTGAGGAAGCATTCTCTCTGACAGAAGAAGATTAAATAAATACTTTTCATACTCTCTGACTAATTAAAGTTAATGTACCAGATTTATTTAATTCATACACAACGATTAATGTAGAAGAGCTTTTTAGATGTCTTACTAATTATTTTCTTATGAAGAAATGAATTGTCTTAAATCTCAAGTTATGTACTCAATTGATATAAGAGTAGTACTAATCTAATCTCGTCTCTTTTAATAGAGTGCAGTTTCCAAAATGTTAGGCGATTAATTAAAAACACTTAACGGGGCTATATATTTCAATGGCTGCCTGTTTCTGTTTTTGTCTTATGACATGCAGCCTCCCATTACATGTTAGTTCAGATGTTGATTTTGATCATTTTTGGCAATCGTCAAGTATTTGACATTAGTTTCCTTATGATCTGGTCTCAGTCTAATCTTGGCATCGTTAAAGAAAATTTTGTTTTACACAACATTTTGTAAAAATACAATTATAAACAAATCAACCTCAAGACTAATTACCACAGGTTCATCATCATCTTCTGCATGGGCAATTAGGCCTGTACACTTCCAGTTGTGTGTATGAATGTGTACATACACACTTGTCTGTGCCAGCACCTATTTATAATTCATGCCGAGAGACCACACAAGATTAACCTTGATCTGTCCTAGAACAATGCATCACTGTATTGCACACATTTCTAATACTGCAGCTTTAGAAAGCATCTGTTTGATTTGTATTTTATCGCGGCTTAAATTTAATACCGATCCAAAGAAAATCCACAAACTGTCTGCCTGGAGAAATTATAGAAGAAGTGGTAGAGGGGTGTGTGTAGGTGGGTATTTACATAAGAGATGTGCACAGTACGAATTGATGAGACCCGCTGCATGTACTGTGGGCTGCGGGAGTGAATGGGTGGGCTCAGTGCAGGAAATAAGAAATGGATGAAAAGAATGAATTGTGTGGACTCGATCTCAGCCAAAGATGAAGATCTCTATCACATACATCTCTATTTGAGGAATGATCCTCTTATTCACTCCTCCCAGATTTCCAATAAACCAAATTAAATCAATTCAACTTAAATAGAACAGAGGGAGGCCTTATTAAAACAAACGTTTGCGAGGGCGAATAATCTCCGGATGAGAGGACATATTTTTGTTTTCTCATATTTATTTTTGGTTTTATTGTTCTTAAATTATTGTAACTTGAGACTTTGCTGTATTATACAGTGATTTTTTTTACCCATATAAATATAAGAATGGTGAAGTTACATCTCTTATCATCGCAATTTATTTTTTATTTTCAACTTACCTCCGCAAAGTTTTTAATCAATCAATCAAATTTTATTTGTATAGCTAATATCCACAAATCACAATCTGTCCCTAGTCACAACAAGATAAGACAGACTTTGCCCTTAACACTCGGCAAGAGTGAGGATGAACTACGAAATGTTTACAACATTCATGAGTAAAGAGAGTGTCTAACATAAATGGAGAGGTGTATCAATGTTTTTATAGTTTGTATACAAAAGAAAATGTCTGAGAGAGATGAAGGGAGCACCAATGACAATTGTAGTGATAAACAATAGGCTTATTGTTTATCTAAGCAATCTAGTTATCATAGTAATCATAATGATCAGCTGCCACCAACATCAGGATCCATGATCCACCATCACCATCCATGATCCACCATGACAAGCCACCATCACGAGCATGATCCACAATCAAGGTTGTGATCCACCATCATGATCACCATGATGATCCACCATCAAGATCACGCTCCATCACCGTGACCGTGATCCATGACCTATGATCCACCATCACGGTCACAATCCATGATCATGATCCATGATCCAGCATCACGATCCACATCGGGCCTCGGCCACGATCCTGGATCTGCAATGATAATGCAAAAGGACTCTTAGGATGAAGTCGAGCCAGTAATATGTATTGATGAGACATGCATGTGATAAAGAGGAAGAAGAGTGTCCCATCGGTGTCCCCTGCAATCTAGAGCTACAGCAGCATAACAGAGCTGGTCCATGGCAGACCTGAACACAACCAGCTGTAACTATAATTTGTATCATAAAAGATGGGAAGGGAACAGGGAAGAGGGTGTCTGCCCCCCCAACTGGAAGAGGAAACGATTTTGTGGAAGCAAATGACGAGCCAGAGAAGAGGCTCTCAGTTCAAGATCTTTATGTTCATGTAAAAACACCTGATCCAGCTGAATATAGACTGAATATTGCATATCAATACATTTATATGGTAAAAAAATAATAACTCCCAGTTTATAACTCTGATTCAAACAGATTGCTTCTTTCGCTTATAACGATTTAGTTTTGTCCAATAATTTACAGAGTGGAATAAATTATCTTGGCTTTTGTAACAGAGACAACCCTACGCTGTTCCTTTAGAGACTGGTTCACTTTGCTTCTTCACACTTAACAAAAGGTCTTCTTAGATCATGACCCTTTTCCAAACGGGATAGTGTTTTCACATTCTCTCCTAACACACAGTCAACAGCTAATAAGGGTTACACAATGGTCGTACAAACTACTATTTGAGCGCGAGTACAAATACAGTATATGTATATGTATGTAGTTGATATCAGATATCAGTGTAAAGGATTTAATTACATTTATACTGTATATTAGTTAATGCAATATAATTTATTCAGAAGATTATTTATTACATTGCTTATTTGACCACTATGGAACTAAAAATAGCCATAATCTTTTTTTTATTTAGGGGTAAATATATTGTAGAAATAAATACAAATCAAGGACATCATTCTTTATTAGCCTACTTCCTCTTCAGTGCGGAGGATTTTTATCTACACAATGACACAACACGCAGGAAATATTATTTAGCTCATGATTTATAGTTTCACCTGACGACATCCACCTATGTAAAACCATAGCCTATTTAAAGCTATGCCTTCATGTACATGGTAAATAGGCAAACTGTGATCATGGTAACAACAACAGGGTAACACAAACTCAGGGCTTGGTTCGGACTGGCTCGGCTACTACTGCCTCGTACTCTGGTGGCGTTCTGTCAGAAATATGCAGCCAGAGCCACACTCTACTTCACAGTTGCAAGCCTGTAGATATATTGTAATGTCGAGAATGCATTAAGTGGAAAGATTAAGCACAGCCAGCTGTGCTCACCTCCTTACCTAACATTGAAACTGAGCTCAAGGCCCTTCCTTTGTTTGGTAAAGCAGCTCCTATGGAGGACCACTTACATCCACTTGCGTTGGTTGCCCCACAAACTCGCTGAGAGCTATAGACACACGTTCATCTGTTCATAAGCCTCTGGAGTAAAGATTCATTCAGTCTGCAACATCTGGTATTGTATCCTCCATGAAAACACTTCAGACAGGAAACACTGTGTTGTTGTGATAGGAGTTTATAAAGCACTGCTCAGGTTGCAAATACAGAAATTGGATTATCAATAAACTTTTGATGAGTAGGTTTTCTGTTAGTTTCTTTGTTTAATGTATTGGTCATGAAAAACAAATACCATCCATAACTTCCTAGAGTTTAAGCGACGTCTGAAAATGGAATGTCTGTCTATCCACCAGTACAATTTTTGAAGGTATGTAATATGGTTTAATGCGAATGTTCATTTGAATTGCACATTCCTCTGCTGAGGTTACCTCTCAGTGCTTCTCCACTAAGATTAAATGAACAACTCACGTGTTTGTGAAACCGATGTCAACAGAGTGTGAAGAAATCTAAAAGGAACCTGGGCACTCATGAGTGAATGTCCTTCGTCATAATCTTCCATGAGTTTATTCCAAAAGCCAACAAGTCAACACATGGACACGTCCAACACCACAATACAATAGTACAATACCACCAAAAAGTGAGCATATGGCATTTCCCAACTGAACAATTTCAATTCAAATCTGATCAAATGACCCCCACTGTACATATGGCATATGTATCTGGGTGGAGAGATAGTCTCAATACGACAGAGAAGCTGCTGTTACTCTGTAGTGCAGATAGACTGTCATGTTGTTGACACAAAACTCAAACTCCTGCCTGTTGTTGTTGTTGAGTTAAATCAATGAAGAGACACTCAATTGTGCAGTTTGCAATACTTCTCTAGTGACTGTATATAAAGATGGACAACACTTCTTCACCATCCCCCACCAAACAGAATGTCAAATGTCAGAAGAGAAGTTTGTTCAGAGATGAAAATACCACTTGAATGTCGTGTTGAATATCAGTGTCCCTCTCTCTTAGAGCCACTGCAGCAGACCTCAGTTTGACTTTTCCTTGACTCAGACGTGTGAGTGGTTGTTAAAAAACAACGATGAATCTTTGGCATTCTTTCTCTTCCTTCCTGTCGTGGTTCTGCCTTTGTTCCAATGAACTTTTGAAAAAGACTGTTTTGGTCCAGCTTTTTTAGTTTTTTGGATTCCTTAGTTTATGGACCTTTACTTTGGATTCTTTGTGTTTAGATTTGTGTTGTGTTTGGTTGTTGTCCCTGAGTTCTGTGTTTCCTGTTTTATTTTGTGATCGTCTGCACCTGTTCCTCATGTGTTTTACCTGTGTTCACCCTGCCTCCCCTGTACATATAAGTCTCCGTGCTTCCCTTTGTCTCTGTCAGTTCGTCTCATTCCGTGTCTGTTGTGTGTGTGCCTGCACTTTCGGTTCTCCTCGTTTTTCTTCAGGTGTTGATTGTTTTTGTCTTGGTTTTTTTGGACCCTGTTTTGTTTTAATTATCTTTACCTTGTACTTGGTCTGCAAATAAAGATATTTTAATCATTTTTCACCTGAACCTGGCTCCTGAATTTGGCAGGGCTCCAGACTAGCTTTTTCCAGCATTGGCACAGCACAACATTTAAGCTCATCACTTACAACGACATAACAGAGTCATATTTTATCCCATCTTGTCTGTTTTACTGATAATTTTGGTGATAAATAGACAATTTCGAAAATTCAGAAATGTGCTGTTTTATTTTAAAGTCACAAAGTGAAGTAGTGCTTTAACAGGTGCTTTAAGTGCTTTAACTCATTAAGTTAAATGGTGCTTTTTAAAACATTAATACCAAATAGAAACATTATAAATGAAAACTTATGTGGTCAGCTCATTACTGCCATTACAGCACAACAACAACAAAACCAGTAAACATGGAACTTCCTCTTACAGGATGCCTCTCCTTCCTCTCCCTTTAGAGCACATCCCCCTGAGGACCACTAGGGCCTGGCACCTCTGAAGGCCGACCCTTGGAGTTGGGCCTTCTAGCTCTTTTGCCCTGACTGAACCTCATCTGTTCAGCCTCATTGGCATCAAACCCCTCCAAGCTAGTTCCCTCAACACTTATTCTAACCAGGTCCTCCACTGTGTCCACATGCAGGGACATCAGACATCAGATTGAATCCTCTTCTGTGCTGAGAATCCTGTCATGTAGTATTCTGAAATAGGCTATGCTGCACTTTTACTTCTGTTACTTTAAGTGCTGATTAGGGCTGCGTATGGCCACTGGTTTTCCGATTCAATTCAATATCGATTCAGTGAGGGATATTTCATTGTACGATACCAATTTTGCTGTGATATGAAAGAAATTCTCCGAACTAAAGCTGTAAACCGAACAAGAAAACCTCTAACTTGGTGTATTATCAAATATATTAAGGTAGGCATGTCATAAAAAATTTACTCGGACGAATATTCAGTCTGACATTTAAATATTTAAATATCCTCAATAAATAATACATAAATAAGATAAACCACACACAACCAAAACAATAAATAAAATGGACTCTGGTTTTATTAACACAAATTGCTCTTGAATAAATATTAACATTAGGCACAGGGTTTATGTTACCACCTCACTAAACAGGATTGGATGGTTATGATTTAGGTGACAAACTTACGATCTTGTCTTTAGTTATTAATCAAAGGTGTTGGATGATGAATCCGTGTCGATGCGGTCACTTTAACACTCCTGGCCGTGCACGTCTCGTCTCGTGTTGTTCTCAAATGCACAAAATGTTGACGACTTATTTTTCATCAGTGTAAACTCCATCTCGCTGTCTGGGAGCACACACACACGAATTTGTGCTCCCTCCTAGTATTTCACGTGGTGACCTATACGATGAGGGTTCTTTTTTTTTAAACAAAAAAAACGTGGGGGCATATTTGCAAGTCGCAGTGGTGTGTCATGTTATACAATCTTATCTGCAAAAATAAGTCGCAGTCTGGAGCCCTAATTTAGGGTCTCCAGCTCCATTTGTTACAAGCTGCGTATTGTGCGTGGGTTTATCGTTGTCACATTTCCGAGCAGCAGCTGTTCTCTTCTCACCATTGAATATGAAAATGATGTAAAATCTCAAATTTATCTGCTTGAAAACCCTGGTTTCAAACGTGTCTGGAAAGGTGTGTGTGTCTCGCCCACTTGAGTGATCCAACCACACCATATCTGTCAAATGTATGTGAAATATGTAAAATTTGATGTAAGAAATAAAACTATTCCCTTTTGGAAACACACTGAAGCAGAACTGGGATCAACATAACTGCCGAATATGTATATAATGACAGATGAGACCATGGCTTTCCCTTAAAGGTGGTGCAAAAAGACCTGCCCAGTGGCTGTCATGGTCACAAAATATATATGATAAAAAGACGTAGAATGAAAATGCTTTTTAAATGTACGCTACGACATTCATCACAAATGCCAGTTACCCCAAAGGAAACTAACTTCTTGTTTTCAGCATATGAGTACTTTCATTTTTTTGGGGTTTTTGGTGGAGCCATAAGCCAACAAACAAAATGAGGATAAGTGATCAGCAAACTCGAATCATGAGAAAACAGGTGCTCCATTGTTCTAAGCTGCAAACACATTCACAATCACACCCTGTCATCGGTGTTTTCCTCCGATGTTGCTCTGCGGCTCCGTTTCTTGAAGCTGTCCTTTACAGGACAGGAGAGGAGCGGTGTGTCTTGGTAATCGCATGTTTTGTGTTGGTCTGTGAAAACCTGACAACTGTGATCCTACATGTTATCTGTTCTGTGTTATAATCTCTGTTCTTTGCATTTCACAAAATGGCATATAATGTCGTTTGAATGTCAAGCTTGAGCTAATGTCTGATATGAAGCCGGGTAAAGGAAGCTGTGGGATCTTTGGATGTGTCAGCAGCTGTTGTGGTCATATCAACTGTCTCCACAAAGCCTCCATTAATGGACTGAGCCATTCAGAGGAAAACGTTTAGCCTTGATATTGTGTTAACCTTTGCCTTGCTACAGTGTGATTCAGGGTGTCTTTTGAAGATGATGCTATGGTTGATTTGAACCCATAAACATATCCTTGAGTAAAAAGATGATCTGATGGAATCATTTTAGTAATCTTCAGAATGTAGTTACTTCCAGCCAGGAGGTAATGTTTTTTCTGCTATTTTTTAAAAATATTTTTGTGAATTTTGTGCTCTACTGAGTGCCGTTGTATTCATTAATCCAGTACCTCCTGGTCACCACACACATACTTACCTGCACCTGAATAGTTCTGTCCCTGTGCTTCCACCAAGAAACCCCTTATAGACTCTGCACTGTTCATTTTGCAGTGGCCAGATTGTCAACATTACCTTCATGTACATAGGCTCTCTCATGTTCTAGTATAGACCTCTTGTGTATGACCTCCTGCTTGCTCTGTTCGTTTTTGGATTTGTGCCTGCTCGTTCTCTGTGTTTGACTTGTTGGACTGTGAGTAAAAACTTTTTACCTTTGCCTTAGTCTCCTGTGTGGTCTCTGCCTTTGGGTCTGAAGTCACACATGTTCATTTCAGCTCATTTAAAGAGGGTATTTCTTTGTTTTTATATTCCCAAACCAGTAACACATTAATAAGTAAGTTACATATTCATCACACTTTCCAATGTAGACCAGTGAGATGTGTGGGAAGACGGTGTCCCTGTTCTTGATCCCACTTACAAAGCTCTGATTGATTGTTGCTCCGTTAATGGAATCAACAGTCAATGAGCAATGAGTTCCAATCGCCGAACAAATCAGAGATGTGGGTGGTGAGATTAGGTCCTGGAAGCAGCGTATCCCCTCATCCCCTTTTCCCTCATACCTGACATCAAACTGTTTTATGTCATTAATTAATTTTCTTAATTACGCTGTGTATTTTCGCTGTGACAAGCATGATAAGGTGTTCAGAATGGGTTGTGGGTTCCTACAAAATGTGTAGCTCCTCATCTCAGTAGAAATATAAAATATTAAATGGAAGTCACAAAGCATTATTACTTTACAATTACCTGGGAATGCCATAAGCCAACAAACAAAATGAGTGTAAATTTGACTATTTCCATAATACGGGGCTATTTTTGTCACAGTGGTAAGAGCCGACAGAAGTAGAGTTTTCCTTTTACCTTTGTCTCCTGGGAAGCAGTGGGTTTGACAAAGTGAGAGGACAATCGGACACAGGAGGGTGGCAGCTTGGGGAAACAGCAGAAATGTCTGGTCGGGTATAACAGAGCAGTCGCTGGCCCTGGAGACTCACTCACTGTCCTCCAATGCAATCCTTCCATTCGATATTTTGTGCATCCACCCTTAGCCGTTGGCATCTATCTCCATTAACTCCATGTGTCCTGGACGGAGTGAGTCACTCAGTGAGGGAAATTATCTTGCAAAGAAAAGACAACATGGAATTCCACTTCTTCAATTTGGGAGGGAGGCAAACTTGAAAGTGCAAGTGAGGGCATGTTAGCTGAAATATTAATATGAAGATGCTGGAGTCGGCGGTGATGCAAGTGGACTGCGAGCCGGTGAGCGGAGAGGAGCTGCAATCACACAAGCTCTCCATCGTAAAAATGCCTTTGAGCAAGGCACCAGATGTCAAGCTGTTCGCAAGGTCAGTGCACTAAGCGGAGTGTATTTACACACAAATGGAGCATGAAGCACTATCCTCGTCTAATGTAGCACTGTTAGTATCGGAGATGTGAAGATGACACATGACCAATTTCACTGGCGAGGCCAATAAGTAGAGCAGCAAACATTATGCAGCATTTGACCAGACAGAGTGGGTCCTCTCCGTGCTGTTTGCAAATACCCTCATACATCGCTAACAAGCCAAAGGCTGGGAGGGAATTCACCGAGAGAACCGTCCGTGTCACCCTGCAGCAGCGTAGGAGGACGGAGCATCGGCCCATGCCAGACCGAGGATTACTACCTCCACTCCACACTCTCAAACACACACACACACTAATTCACTGCTCAAAAGCTTTCTAATAGATTAAAGAGCACGTCCTGTGTCGTCATGAGCCAGAATGCAAGTTTCTTTTTGTGTGTTCTTCCCTATTTTGTGGGGGTTTTTTTAAAACATTTTTTGATGACCAGCTCTTCGGATCTAAACGTATAGTTCGTGTTGTGCCTGCTTCCCTCCGTGTGCTGTGCAGTGTTTTGAGAAATGATTCCGAGCCAACAGTGCATCAAAGATTTGACAGGACAGACTAAGACATGTGAACCGAATCAAAAGCAGGTGAGCACAGACAGAGGGATTCTTTTGTGGACTGCAGCGTCGACGATGATAGAGTAAACATGTGCGAGAACATGTGGATTGTATGAGGCTAGATTCATTTCTGTGTGCTCAACTACTATTTCAACAGAAATAGTCACTCTTTTACTTACTCTACTGTCAATATTAACCAGGATTAGGTGTTAGATGTGCACATGAAAAATTACTACAAAACTCTCAATCTTTTTTTACATTTTGTCCAACGTCATTTACCATACGTGCATTTAACTTCCATTAGAAAAAGAGCGAGATGTCAATAAAAGATTTAAGGGCGTCCTTTCCAAACAGACACATTAACACAATTCATCTTGTTTGTTTAATCTGTGCATGAGCATGCATGTAAAAATGACAATGACGATTTATGGGTGCTTGAGATATGTCTTGGTAGAGGAATAGCTGGCTGCAGTGACAGTGTGCAGCAGCAATAACCCTTGTTGTTACAGTGAGGTTGCCAGGTTTGGTACCTGTGTGCCGTTTACAGAGTCCAACACCAAACTTTAGGCTTATTGATATGGCAACCACAACTATAAGGATTAAAGACCATTCACCTGATGACGCCAAGGTACAACTGAAGATTATTATTTTCATTAACAACCTGACAGAGCTTTAATATGATGGTTACACAGCTGTTCCCCCCGTCTTCTCTCCCCTCTTTCCACCCACCTCTTCTCTTCCGCATTTGCCTCTGCTCCACCCCAACCGGTCCCGGCAGATGGCCGCCCACACTGAGTCTGGTTCTGATAGATACAGTCTGGTTCTGATAGATACAGTCTGGTTCTGATAGATACAGTCTGGTTCTGATAGATACAGTCTGGTTCTGATAGAGTCGACGAGGGAGTTTTTTTCTCTCCACAGTCGCCAAAGTGCTGCTCATTGTGGGAACTGTTGGGTTTCTCTATAATATTTAAGGTCTTGACCTAATTATGTTATGATTTGGCTCCTAAAATGAAACTGAATTGAAAATGTTTTATTTTAGTTCATTCATAGTTTTGCCATGGATTTTGTGTGAAGCACTTTGTAACCTTGTTTAGGTAAGTGCTATACAAATAAAGTTATTATCATTATTATTGTGTTCCTTTATTTCCCAGAGAAGAGTTAATTGACCCTGATGAAAAAAAACATGTCTAAATAACAGATATTTGTGAGTGTGTGCAATTCGGTGCAGATCCGATTAAAAATCTGGATCTGGTGAATTTAAATATGGTTTCATAAGAGGACTCGTGAAGGACTCTACTGAGGGGGTTATGGACAGAGGATGTTGAGCTATTCTACTCTTTTGGTCTTTTCAAGAAAAATATCTCCCAGAAGGTTGAACTATTTTCTTAAAAGTTGTGTAACTCAATATATAACCACATTACTTTGTCGCAGTTTCTGATTATACATGGTCAAACTAACAATTCTAAGACAGAAACTCAAAGTATTAGCACATATGTACTTTTGCCATTCAATAAATTCATGTAACCTGAATTCATTACAAATTCATACATCTATTTATCTGGTAAGGAACCTGGAAATGTGGCTCAGGGTTGTATATTAGTACATTGGAGCATTACATTTGCATTATATGTATATATAAGACTAGAAGGCTGCCCTAACCCTAGGTTTCTGCTTGTTATGACAACATGTTTTAATTTTCCCTAAAGAGCGTCTCTTAACCTGTTTAATGTTCAAGTAAATAGAAAGCATGTATTTTACATCGTCACATCAGTAAACAGCGGCATCACAATCTGATTACATAAACCCATAGGAAGATAAACACAGTGAACAAGAAGGGAAGGTTGTAATCACCTTGTTGCAGATATAGGCTTGTTTGCTGAACAGATCTGTTGGTGTGTTTATTAAACATCACAGCAGCAAACGCTCCAACCCAACGATCAGCAGAGTCTTAGACGTGATTCCAGCTCTACACGCATTCCATCAAGCCCCACACTATGTGATCTGCTTTCCTGCCGTCATCCGAGCTCCTCACTTGCGATACTGGACAGTCAATGAGGAGTTTGATTCCCTCTCCCAAAAACGTTGCTGCCGGCGATCTGACGCAACATGTTTTTTTTAAGCTGTCATGTTTAGGAGCCGTTCAGTTGTGTTTGTTTTCCCTGATGTGCGCCACACAGTGCGAAACACAAACGATGTTAAAACAACATTATGACACAGCCAGTGTGAGGCTCCACTTCCACAGGAGAAGTTCCATCACTGTGTTTGTAAACGCAAACACAAATATGCACAAAACACTGAAGTGTTACAGTCAAATTTATTGTATACAACTAGTGCAGTGTCCGTTCTAAACCTGCCTGTTTGTAATCTTCTGTTTTCTTGTCCTGCGTTCTAGAGCTATACTTCAGAAGTATGTCTTGTCACTCGTGAGTCTTCCTCAAACAGTTCTACAATATACTGTCACTTTATATTGTTTGTGTGCAGAGCTTTTTATAAACAGTCTATGGTGCAGAGTGAAGTTAGAAAACTTTGTGTTCATCCTACCTGATTTAGAAGATTTTATGTTGGGTTTGCTTTATTACTGTTCGTGTATGTGACCCAAGTTCACAGGTTTTCAAAATAAAGGCTCTGTAATTCAGCTCTATACAAAGCATTACAGCAACAAAACACAACGTTGGGGTTTTAGTTTGAATAATTATTGCTAAAGAGTTCCACACACAGACAGTAAGACAGACATTTGTGGAATTAATGAGTAAATACTGTATATGAAGACAATCTTACCACAGTTAAGTCTGTGAGGCGTCTCATACAACAAAGACTTCATATTTCGGATAAAGGATTTTCGGAAACAAAGAACTTCAACCTGTTTGGTCCTTGTCCACGTATCCTGCAGGCAATTGTCAGGCTCTTTCCGACTTATTTTACTTACTACTTTACGAACCCCTGACCAGAGACAAGAGGGTCTCTCTGTGGGTGGTAACTGATGAAGAAATATATTTTGTACAGTTGTCTGATGATGATGATGATGATGGCTGAATAAAGGAACTACACGATGATCTTTGTGAGTTTTTTATGACATGGATCTGTCGACAGAGAAGATTCATGGGCTAACATACATGCTGACAGTCAAACCGAAAAGCTTGAAGTAAAGAACTAATGTCTACAACTTTAACTTATTGTACTTTTACTGTATTGTGAAATTCATTCCACTTGTTTCTGATATATTCATTTTGCTGACAGCATCATCGGCTTTTTAACAACCTCAGTTGTGCAAACTTTATTTTAAGCTTCTGCCACATTCTTCTACAAGTCTTTCAAATAGAATTATAGCATATTGGGTATTTGAATTGATCACTCAAAGTGACACGACCCAGTGAGCCTGGATGCTCCCAGTCGAAACACACGCACCCAGCAAGGATGTACTTCACTTGTGAACCTGACAGCAACAGCAGTTATGGCTGCTGAACGATGGATCTGAACTGGCAGCTTGATTGATCTGCCCACAGGTGGCCCCCGAGCAGGAGGTTTGGAAGGTTCCTGTTATACCAGCAGCTCTACAGTGGTAGACTGTTCACCTTCACCCACACCACTGTCACCTGTGTTGTAAGACCGGGAAGAACGACAGGGGGGGGGGGGGGATGAATAAATACGCACTGAACCGTGTTCTTCAGGACATTTCAACAAAACTGATATCCAAACACACAAACACACACACACGTCTGACCTCATATTTGCTCCATACTAAGGCCACAAGCTAGCAGTCAATTGTGGTTTTATATAATGAGACAAGACATCACTTTTGATTGGATGCATGTATCCGTACAAAACAAGTGGAGGAAGAATGGTCAAAATATTTTTCATGTTGTACAGGATGAAGTTGGAGTTGAGATTTTCTCTAAATCATCAAAATGTATTTTGGCATATTTGCCAGATAGAAAGAGCCCGGCTGAACCTCAAAGGGAATTGAGCAGGATTAGAACGTCTTTATGAGCAAAACAAGACAACAGTGTTATGAATACTATCCCAAACATTTCACTCTCTGCCCATTTGTTTGGATGTTGCTGACAATAACATGTTTTTTTTTTTTAAAAAGGGAACAGTGTCATGTTAAAGAGATCAGCGTGTGGAAACTCAGAAAGGATCAACAGCAGAACATCAGTGGAGTAGCTGCCAGTTGAGAGGCTCTTCAAAGAACACATGGAAATCAATGTATTCCTGATGAGGGCAGAGGAGACTGGGATGAAAAGGGGGAAGATGTTCATCAAATCAAAACTAATCAAAATCAGTTTGCCTCATAGGGCTTAGGAAGGTACAAGGTGCAACATCCTCTGTCCATAACCCTCGAGCACAGTGAGGAAAAACCTATGACAACCCAAACGTATGACCTTTGTTTCCTGGGAATTCCTCGTTCATGGGAAATGATTGCAATCCCCAATCCCTATCACTAGTGGGGGGGTTCAGCAGGTTACCCCTGCCTCTCTGCGAAGGGTAGACCGAGGCTGATCCTGTCAGTGTGGAAGCGTGTGCAGCACCGGACATCTAAGACCTGTTATTGCTCAATCTCGTGTGGCTGAATTCTGCTTGTCCCTCTGAGAAGTGTACAGCACATGGGTGCGTAATTGATGCATTCGTAATTGGAATTAACCAGACAATTTGAGAGTTACAGAAACGAGGAAGAGCTCCCAATCTGTCGATGCTTTCTGTGTCCAGGCCCGGTTGAAATCAACACAGACTTCCCAGACAAACACATATGTCTCAGTGCTGAGGAGAAGCACAACACAACAGAAGCATGCTCATTTGCACCGAACACCCACTTTTGGGGATTTTGGATGGATTTCAGACGATAGACTCGGGCCCATATTCTTAGTCAGAGCCTCCTGCGATTTCTCCTCTCCCCTCCTCCCAGTTAATAATGCTGCACATTATTTCTCATGCAGATAGCCACAAGAGCATGAAATCAATTTAAAAGCAGAGGAGTGCGAGAACAAACCCAACTGGAGAAAAATGTCGGAATTTCAATCTTTTCTCATTCAATAAAGCATTCATGTGCTCTATGATTTAATAAACACCACGCTGGGAGTGGAGGGAGGGCTGAGTCCCTGGATATTCACTGTATACCTGCTTCTGTTTTATGCATTTTAGATATGTTTTTTTTCATTTTATTTTTCATTTCCATGTATCAGTGCCATGCAGACCCAGCTTATCTTTGCCAATTGCTACCTTCTATTCATTTACTTTGATTTAAAGCAATCAAGAATGGAGGGGTGGTTTTCTTTCTGTCGATAGTAAGACATGACTGAATACACATTATTGTCATGTTATTGAACACCGATGGAGCTGCCCCTGCCAAAAGCTGTGACAGAGCGAGTGGGAGAGTTGAGATGCAAGATGGCGAAGGGTGGGTCAGACCGTCAAGCCACTGAGCTGTGCCCACAATAGGTACTGTACAGGAACCATAAATAAACCCCCTTGACAGCGGCGTCATTTGTCAACATTAACCAGATAGTCCGGCCGACGGTCGTTTACAGGAAAACGTATTTTCCGAGGTGCTGGAATAAATCTCACGTATAAGAACCTGCATTTTTCTTTTTTAAGTCGATAGTGTTTTTATTACGTGGAAATGTGCAGCCCACGTGACAGTGAGGGAAGTTCAGGAGCAGGACTTTGGAGTTGAGGATTATTCGTAAAGCTTCTCTGCAATGTGAGTTGTTAGATGAGATTATCTCCGGCTTTAATCCTCGGCTGTGTATTCTTCACTCGTTTACATCTATAAATAATATTAAAAAGATGAACAGTCGCATTAAAACGCTGAATATGGTATTACAAAGAGAGAGAAAAAATATTGTATCCTAAGTACAGTTTACTGCACTCAGATGAGGACAAGGTCATGTACCTTTTCAGTCATGCCATCATGTTATCTAACACTAACTATGAAGTCTATATCCAGGAAGTGGTGCGCATAACAGTTACCCATGATGCCTTCCTACAGTAAATCCCAGTAAACCTAAACAAACAGAGGATTGCATTAAATGTGCATGGGCTTTTTGTGCAGAGTCTGAAATCAACTTAAATTTAAAAGAGCAGCAGGCAAAACAAAGTGATCGTGTTGGTTCAATTTGAACATCTGGAGAATGGATTATTTTTTGCGAGAGCTGCTGAACTGGTTACCGAGACTCAGTGGACCAAGATTACATTTTCCGTTCACTTTGACTGGATTACCCTGCAGCGCGGCGCACTGTCAATACTTTACATGGAATGAACAGGTAGAGTGCGATCAATCCTGTTTGTTCTCTTCCTCGTCTGATTGGATCCTGAACTCAGTCCTCAGTAGCTTCCCCCCCCCCCCCCCAGGATTTGGACTGCGTCGAAAGATTTTGTTGCGTCACTCAGCCAACAAAGCTTTATGGTGCAAATGCTGGATTTTCGGTGGCCTGAGGGAGAACGACATGGCATTTCTGGTTATACTCTAGTGCTGGTAATATAGTGTCGTGGAGAGATGTCTCTGTTTGCAGGATAGTTAATGAGAAATGGGAAGGAGCAGGTTAGAGCTTTATTGCAGCACAGCCACAACAGTTGCTTTAAAGTATTGTTTCATAACCGTGGCATTATGGAGGGTGACAGATTTGAACACCTTGGAAATTGATTATTTTGCCACACACACACACACACACACACACGCGCACACACACGCGCACACACGCGCGCACACACACACACACAGTCTTAACCCTCAAACAACGTGTGTTGAAAGTGAGGACCACCCAAAATGTCATCTGTGCAAGAACACTGCACTTGTGCACACAAACACACACACCATCTAGATTTCTTGTCAGATTCTACAATAATTCTCCCCTATGACATATTCCCACTCATCATGTGTGACTCCCACAGTCAACATTTTATGTTAAATTCAGTGACATTTATAACTTGCATTTATTATTCGTTTTTGTGTGTGTTTTCAGCCCATTACTGCTGAACTGGGATACATTTAGCATTTATTAAAATGAATAATGTACAAAAAAGCAAAATGGGGCAGAAAAGGCCACACAGGATTAAGCAATTACTTATAAAACATATTTCATGGGATTAGTTTGACAGAATGTCCTTGCTTGAGGCAAGAGACTGTGGATCTAAGATCTGATATTTAAACTTAATACAGGTTTATGAGGAGAGAGCATCTCTAAGACAAGCCTAACGATGGTCATGAAGGTGGTCCTCATACAAAAAAAGTGGTGACCTCTTTCCCAGGACTAAGGCACATCCTCTGAATCAGACTCACAAGCTTTCCACCCATTTCACTTAAAACCAGGAAACTCCAGAGGAACAGGACATCTCGGTTTCTGAGTAGCTGAAGTGCAGTGTGAGTGGAGGGCTGTGATTTTGCCTGTGGTGAGGCACAGTTGTTTTAAAAGTAAGCGTATATATTCCTTCCCACTCAAAGAGACGGCTGCATCCCACAAGCTGTACTCAGACGCAGTTTGTCTCGTTTTATTCGGCCGTTTTTGACAGCTGGACTGTTTTCACCGTCCATCCTTTGGCAACAAATAGCCAGTACCCTTTCCTCAGTGACAGCGGGGATGTTTGATGTGATAACACACATCCAGTCGGTGAGAGGTGTTTGTGCGTTTGTGTGACAGCTCAGACAGACAGATTTCAAACTCCGTTTCTACACTCGGGATGCAGGGTCATCTCTTATTTTTTTTGCTTGTAAAGAAACAAACTCAATGGAATCAATGCATCCATTGTGTTCATTGCTTTTATCTTTCATGTTTTTACTGTCTTTGTAAACATTCAAACATTAGCCCATGAAACTTTAGGTTAAATCTACCACATTTGTTCTAATAAATATAAACAGGTTTGTCACAAATATTGTGTGTCGGAATTCATAACCAGTGATGTAGTGCAGGGCAGACTCAGGTATACGGCATATACACACATTATTTTTCAATCAGTGTGGTATATAGCCACAAAGCTCATCATTCAGTGGTGTGGTGCAAGCTATTTTTTTTGCTTGGACAGCGAAAGCGTGACCCGCCTTACTTTGCCTCTGATTGATTATATAGTACTCGTTGCTTATTTTTTGGTGATGTTGTTTGGTTCAGGTTTGAGGGGTGGTGATTGGTTCATTAGGATAAGATTAGCAGACTAAGCCAATCAGAGGCAGAAACGGGTCTTTGTTTGTCAGTCTGTCCCAAAAGTACCCCACCCCCTTCAGAGAGGATATACAACAACATCAAGTTATGTTAACAGTGGAGTTATTTATATAGTAATATTTGCAAAACTGTAATATATATATATATTATGGTTTTATATATATATTTGCAAATGGCCCCTTGACAAATAATGTTAATTTTATAATGGTGGCACACACTATCTGTTGCAAACTAGATGTTCAAAGTTACACAACTAACTACTGGCCCATTGTTTACTTGCAGGACGTTTTTCCTTTGCTTGACGGGCCACTTCAAAAAAATCTGTGGCATAAATAAAGATTTTAAAATACACAAAATGATTAGTTAATAGTTCAGACATATAACCAAAATTATTGAGTAATGAAGCTTGTTGTCTATTTGAAGCACACTCATACATTTACATTACAACATTTAATGCCATTACCATTACATGCGCTTGTGGCAACTAACATCTGATAACATCAACTGGTGGTAGGCATTAATTAGTGCAGTAGAACATACAAGGGATATCCTCCATCTTGTCCTATGTTCTAAAATGGGAAAGTGTTTAGTTTAAAAAGGCATAGAGGACATGATGTCTGATCTACTGATCCAGCCACGTGGCTTTTAAAGTACGACCATACAAGCCAGTAGCCAGTCAGATTTACCTTCAGCCTCAGCGTACCCTCAGGTTCGGCCTGTATCATTGATCACAAAGCCAAAACACTGGATGACCCTAAGGTGCGCAACTGAGGTTATGTCCCTAACATCCGCTGGTGGCCACTAACAACTGCATCTACTGGTAGTTGGTAAATTAAACTGTGCAGATGACCTTCAAACGTACAAGGGATATTCACCATCTCATTTTATATTCTAAAATAATCGTAGAAATGTGTGAATGTTATTTATATTGCATTCAAACACATTCTGTTTCTGATATTCTAACACATATTACCTGTGATAATTTGCTTGTATTTTACATTCCTGATTTTCAGATCATAATTACAAATGATAAAATAGCAAAAGCTGTAAAAGTAGAAAACAGATGAATAGGTTGAAACAGTAAATTTCACTCATAACTATATCAAACTGGGCTGTACTGACAGGATTTACAGTTACAGCCAGGTGGCGATGATTGTCAGTTGCTACAGACATCGATTCATCTCAGTCTCATCAAACCAGCCCCCCCCCCCCCCATGTAAACCTCAGCTACACATCATCTATATACATGTGTGTTTCCCCCTCACATTAAAGGTTTTGCTGGTCACTGCTCTGTGCATGTTAAACAGGTCCTCCCTGTGTGTGTGTGTGTGTGTGTGTGTGTGTGTCTGTCGCAGAGTTTATAAGATATCTTTCATTGCACCTTTAGAAATGTGGACAGATGGCAGGTGACGATGTTTTGACACGCTGACTGATGGCAGATCACAGATTCATAGTGTCCATCTTGACAGGTCATTTATTTGAACATGAAGCACTGACATGATATAATAAAAGTGTTAATTAATCAAGAACCTTTGAAAAAACTTTTAAAAAAAACTTTTATTGTGCATGTGTGTGGACGTAACACATCATTCTATGTCAGTGCAACTTCTCATTTAAATAAAGATAGAATTTTTGTAATTATTATTTCATACAGCACATTAGGCACAAACTCAGCTCTATTTGAATTGGCTCCTCATGCGACAAATGTTAAATAAAAAAAAAAGATAACAGAATAAATTATTGATGAGGAGGTGATGAAAACGCAAAAATAAAACCACAGATGAACATATGATGGGGAAAGCAACAGCTTAAGAAAATAAAATAAATTCTATTTTTTTGACTCCCTTGAAAAGCCTTTTAAACACTCTATTAAATACCTAATTAACTGCGTAAAAAATATTATCAGCGCCCAGTCTTTCCATTAAAGAGAGACACAAAAGGTCTGAACACAAACAAAAACCAGAACTGTTTCCTAATCGAGTAAATTAGGTTTTTATGGCTGAGCAGCTGCATTTTTATTTTAGTAGGGAAATAAACATATTTAGGCCTATAAATAATTAGGTATTGTGCAGTTTTTTTTTTCGAGAATCCAAGAATGGCAGATATCTATTTTTGGCCCCTTATCCTTCCATTTCCAACAATCTGGACATGAATATGTGAGGTTGTCCTACACGCTGCAGCTACTATCTGCCCTCATAAGAATGAGCATTGATTGGGTTTAGCTTGCAGATATCTAATAGCCTCACCAAACCTTACACCGTTGACCTCTCCTCCAGAATGAACGCAGCCACTGCGGTTGAGAGTGATATTGAATAGTCATTATTCCGAGGTATACACAGAGGTACGCTGCACATTACTCAATGCAAATTTAGTGAAATAATGCAATCTGCAAAAAGAGAAAAGCTAAACACATATTTTAGTCTCTACCCGAACACGAGGTACCAGGATGTTGCCACTAGAACATGTAGACCTAACTGATAACTGACACTGTTTGGATCAATTGAACAACTGACACATGACGACATGCCTGACCTCGACATGCTATGTATTCACACTCGATTGGTTGAACATGAATAAGTCCGGCTCGAGTCTCCTCCATCTTATCATCGGCGGTTAAGTGATGGAATAGAGGTCAGCCTGTGCGGCGAGCAATACGTGAGATGTTTCTATGCCAAAGGATAATAAGCACAGGCAATTGAGTCCCGGTGTTGCCAGCGAGTCACTATCTGCTTTCCGCTGGATAACAAGAGGGGATCAGACCAGCGCTTTTTTTTCAGGACAGCGGGGGAGGTGAGTTTAATGTCACTCTCCAAAAGCTATTTCCAAGAGCTCACCTAACATGTCCTCTTCAAGGTCAGGCGACAAGAGGATAAGAGTTGAATGTGTTCATGGGCTGATTGCCAACACAATCCAATTTCCCAAATTCAGTTAGGGGCACAATACATACTCCTGAAACTTTATTTAAAAATGAATCACACAGAATCTCATTTCACCTTCTCATTTTCTGGTCCGTCTATTCTAGTAGACATACTCCTTATGGAAATGCTAAGGCAACAATGGGTTTCTTAATTTAGCTTTTTTCAAAACAAAGTCACCTTAAAAACATTTCAGTGTCTAGGAAAAAAAAGATGTCAGCCAAAAGGTCGAAAACAAAGAATATCCTGCTGTGTTGATCTATTCAGAAGCCACAGAAAAAAGTCACTAAGTGCTTTACAATTACACCTGAAATGCTAGAGGACATTTAAATGTGTCAGTGAGGAACAAAACCTTCTCCATTATTCCCTGGTCCGGATTCTTTAATTTACAAATTTAAGCAACCGAAAAGAAGCAAATAATGAATTTCACTTGTGTGGAGTTTGCATGTTCTCCCCATGTCTGCGTGGGGTTTTCTCCATTTACTCAGTCTTCCTCCTCACTGTGAGAATAGTGGTGAACAAATGTGTCTGTATGTTGGCTCTGTGATACATGGGAATGGGAAACTCTTCTTCCTCTTCGTCCTCCTCCTGCCCCTCCTCTTCCTCCTGAGCATCCTCTTCCTCCTGTGCCTCCTCTTCCTCCTCTCTCGGTGAGCACTGCTGAGTCTCCTCCGAGGCACCTGACCCATGAGCCTGTGGAGCACAAAGACAATGTCTTGTGTGTTTTCCAATTGTTAGACTTTAATGTTCTTGATGCATAGTGATATTTTTTCTGAATAAATGTTTCATTTTAAAGAAGTCACACAAAACTATTTGGATTTCTCACTACAACTGTGTGAATAAACTTTATAATGAAGAAAAACTTAATTCAAGCAACAAAATAACAGACTGTCATTGAGAAACGACCTGTTTCCACAAACTAATTTCACTTCACCTCCTCAGATTTCCACCCAGACAATATCAGGACAATCTGATTTGTTTGAGTAACAGCGCATGGAAATATCATATTTTCACTGTTTTGGTGATTCTTATGGCACTGGGCAAAGATGACATCACTGAAAAGATGGCAGAGGGCGGTGATATAACCCAAATAGGGTTGGCCTACAAAATTAGAGGTCTGGTCCTTTGCGTGAAGTGTGGCCTGGAAACGAGTCGAATTCCCGGCCTGAATTATTGTCCCAGTCCGCCCCAGGATGGATGGATGGATGGACATCGCTATCAAATGTTTTGGTATCCCTGGTAAAAGTTTTGATGTCATTCCCTAATTAGGTCCAAATCAGTTCTGCTACTGTTTAACCAACAGGATGAAAGGACTTTGTTTGCACACTGGTCTGCCTCATTCGTCTCTCAGATGAACTGGTCCACCTCACAATTATAAGAGAACCTGGTGAGTCTAGACTTAATTACACTACATTGATGTTTCATACAGTGCAAATGGTATCTCAAACAGCTGAATCATGCAGCGAAGTGGTGCTTTGTGTGTGTGTGTGTGTGTGTGTGTGTGTGTGTGTGTGTGTGTTACTCTGCAGCTCTGCTTGCCCATATGTAAAAGTCATTGCATGCCGCTGCCTCTCAGAGTCACAAATGAGCACTAAGCGTAGTGCTGCCAGCAGCCAGAAGCAGAGCCTTGGAAATGAATATCGATATCTCCCAGTAAGGACCTATGGTAGATTGTCAATAACGTTACACCAATTGATTTATTTTTTTACCTTATTTTTCTTCTGTTTATTGCGTCTCTCAGAGGAGTGGATTCCAATTACAGCACACACAGTACATGCACTGTAGCCGAAAAGTATGCGTGTGTGAAGCGTGAATTAATCATCATCGCAGCGCCATCCACTGTGACCATCGCCTCGCACACAGAGCACACTATGTATTGTTTTCTTTCTGTAGGCATTATGTTTTTCAGATTGAGAGGCTCTGCATCTGTTACATAGGAGGCTTGGAGCACACAGCGAAGGTAGCACATCTGTTTAACATGCCAACAGGGGGCTGCTGCTCAGATGCATTATATTTCCAGTCCACGTCTTTGCTACCATACTGCAGCCACCCGCCACTTTCATCTCCTTCAGCAGATAAAAATGGACACATCTCCACGGGGCTCTGCAGGAGGTAAACCTACTGCCTTAGGTGAAACACAAGCCATACTGTTTACGCATTACAATAATTGTGGGCTCCTTGCTGCTAAACAGCAGGCATGCAAAACTAGTACAGACCAGTTAACCAACAGTAAGAAGCTGTTATTTATGTAGTTGTTATTCAGCTGTAGGAGAACCACATCTGTCGTGTTGTGCCTCTTATTTAAAGGTTATACCACTGACAAAAACACGAATAAAAGGGGAACACTTTTTTTCATACCTTCATGCATTGTCGTAATATCTATCTAATAAATCCACAAACATCTTTCTGTAAATTGTCCAGGGAAGTGCATTGCCAAGATTACTGCGTGTGGACATGCAATACATTCAATATTAATACAGTTTGAACAAACAGTTGACCAGGGCACTGTAACACTTGTACGTCCTCAGTTTAACTAGAGCATTGGTCTGCAAAATCGTCAATTCAAAATTGCGCCAGATCATTTTGATAATCACCAAATTGGACCAGCAGACAGACGGACTGACCCTCGGAGGGGGCTGATCTCCATCATGGCAGCAACATTCACAGAATCACTTTCTGTTTGCCAATTTGTCTTCAAAGTACAAGCAAAACATTTGCTTTGTTGTTGCAATGCTGTATATCGAGCTAAATTACTGAGCTTTTATTTTGAAAAGTTGTGGACTTGGGTCCAAGCTTGTGCCGCTTGCTTGACAAACCTTTGAAATGACCGACATGCAATGTATGAAAATATATGTGAAAGTTAAGTAAATCATTCAAACTGGTATGTAAGCCTCACATGTGAACAGTGACATAGAAAGTTCAGTTTCATTTTATGAAGAACTTGGTCTAAAAATCGTCATTGCAGATAAACCAGGAACACAAAGTTTTCTAACTTGACTCTGCAAGAGAGACTGTTTATAAAAAGCTCAACACACAACATCCAGCACACAAACAATAAAAAAGTGACAGTATACTGTGGAACTGTTTGAGGAGGACTCACTAATGACGAGGAATAATTCTGAAGCAGCTCTGGAGCATGAACACAGGACGAGAGAACAGATTATTCCAACAGGCAGGTTTAGAAGAGGCACTGTGCTAGTTTATACAATTGAATCAAAAGGTGTTGACTTTACATAAGAAAAAGAAAAACGTATTCGGACAAAATGCTGCTGTGTTTTTCTTTTTTCCCTTAAATTGCCCTCGTAATCCAACTACATTCCAGCCGCGTCACCACGGATCACGTGCAGCCATGTGAGGCACTTGTTCATATCCTGCAGTGCATTGGAATTCTGTTTGAGACACTGAAAAAGATCTATGGCCGCCACTGAATTATGTGCATAATGGGAACACGTACAGAAGCAGCTGAGTTCTGGCAAACTGATAAATACTGTGTGCGAGCACGGCCCAGGATTACACTGCAGAGTCAGGAAACAGGTGGATTTAAAGAGGACTGTACTCACTGTGGAAATTCTTTAGGAGCCATAAGGCTTCTTTGACAGCGATACAGTGTTTGAAGAAATGCAGCGGCTCAGTAAGACCCCTACACAAAGGACTACAGAGCCCCGTGTGCTGCAGTGCTTTCTGAGGGGATATAATCACCATCATGGACAGCAGCACAGTAACGCACAGTCATGGAGGAAACACACCTGTGTTTAATCCGTCACCAGCTCTCCACAGCTCTCTGCAGATCATCGAGGACGAGGGCGGTCGAGTCGCGCTCGCAACACACGGAACAATGGGACTCGTCAAACACAGGTGTCACTAATCACATTAGCCCCGAAACGCCATTTCTGTGCCAGGGCTGCGTTCGTGTGCACGATGACTCGCTGCGTGACTTCCTGGCAAATCTAAATTTACACACACACACACACACACAAAAAAAAACAACACTTACTTATGAGCTACAAGACAAAATGTCTGCCAATACGAAAATGAGCATATCAACAAGTATTTAATTTGGATTCCTGCCGTGGTGTCTCTGAGCTTCTTTAGGGTCGTTTCTTTCGACAGGCAAGTGATTTCTGGGAAATGAAGTGTCAACACACGGCACATCCCATTTTTTTCTACTTCTAGTGTTTTACAGAACATCACACGCTGGATTTACAGTTCGGCCTATTAACAGCTTCCAACTTGTGAATACTATTTATACAACATTGTTATTATGACTCAGAGGGGAATGAGTAAGCACGGGGGCTTCACATTTGCTACAGTTCATCACTAAAGGTAAAAGAAGTTTCCTCAGTGTTTGCTGAACTGTTGAGTTTATTTATAATGTTACGAGGTCATGACCTTACGATATGAGGAACGTTGACATAGTTTATGTTGTGATGCGACGCTATACAAATCAAATTGTACAGTGGCTGAGACGTCTCACACAAGCGCAGTAGAGGAAGACACAAATGAGAAAGCGACAACACAACTGCAAAAGACTCACAGCGGGAACGCAACCACGACGGGAGTGAGTGACAATGGATGTTGACAATGACACGAGCAGAATTACTTATTATACCACTTAGTCATGTGTGTAGTCATTCGTGAAAACCAGGCAAATGCCAGCCACTGCTGAACTGTCTATTTGAGGTGTCACTGTAAAGGTGCATTCTTCCTTCAAATTTTAAACGTCGACTGGCTTTTTCACATTTTCTTTCACAAACGACTGCTCACTCTGTGGTTGTAGTTCCATTCTGTGGCTTTTGTGGTTGTGTTGTCACTCTTACGTTTGTGCTGTGGCTTTTGAATTTGTGTTGTGGCTTTTGCATTCGTGTTGAGCACTTGCATGAGACGTCTCGGCCACCGTCAAATTAAATTGACTCAATGGTCTTTATTCCATTCAAATCCCACTTGTTATGAGTAGTTATTTGCTTTCTATAGTATCACTTTTCTTTGACTCTGAAGAATCATGGTTACTCTAATGTTTTGCTGTATTCATTTGTATTGATTCCATTATCGATCTACCGCGGGACCGAAACAACACAACGAGCTGAAAATAAGGCAGTTGTGGTGTAAAGCAAAGCAGAGGCACAATGGCACAGGGAGCCACCGTCTCAAGCAGTCCAGTTATATGAATGTGTGAATCTTTGCCGACACATTCCTACCTCCCACGTAATTTAAATGCAGCAAAAGCCCTCTCTATCCTCACATATTGAAGAATGCCACCAAAGGCCTGAGTTGGTTTTCATTCGTCCTCCAGCCAACCTCCTACTACATTCTTTCAGAGTTTTATGAAAAATTCATCTTTTTCTTTCCCTTTTTTTGATGATTTTTGCTGCCTCCACTCTACCAGGCACAATTTTGTGGCATTTCCACTGCATGTGTCTCCGTGCTGGGCAATCATGTGCGCACGGCCGCACGCACTTGTATCAAATACGCGCGCCTGCAAGCAGCAAACATATTTTTGTACCTGGAACTCCACACATGTCACACACAGCCGTGCCGTCTTTCTCCTGGGACGGCTAACAATAGGGCAGTGGACTGTGCCTAAGGCGTATTAAACCACTCCATTAATTCACAGCCCCAAAGTGATTCAATCCTGTTTTCATGTAACACCGGTGCAACATGAATGTTCACTTGAAAACATTTGCCAAAGCACAACAGGAGGTGGAGGGAATTTGAGGTAAAATCTCCCATTTCACTGAACATTGAATTAATTCTACTCATTTACATCCACACAAATTAATGTAGGTCAACCTAGGTGAAACTAAAGTGTCATGATCAGTTTCTTGTGGATGATGAACAGAATGCTACATTGTATTCTAAGTACTCTGTGTCTGAAATCACTCACTAACCATTACATAGTCCACTACGTAGTGAATTCACCATTATGTCGTGCTGTGAAATGTTTCATTCCCTATACAGTCGACTCATTGTATCCACAGTGCGCCGTGAAAAGCAGTGTACAACAGATGGTCACTAACCGAGCGATATAGACCATCATGTATTGAGCTCGCGGCGTTGACAGGAAGAAAAATGGCAGAGAGACAAGATCATCATGGACAGCTTGAAATTTGCAGGCATTTTCACAGACCTATTTTAAAAGTTTAATGCTGCATTTAAACATGGTCTTTCAACATGTTCTTACCTAAAAGTATTATTAATAATAATAATAATAATAATAATAATATTAAATTTACAATGAGATTTTCCACCGGCAGACATTGTTGTGTGCCATAAACCTGCAACACTACGTTATTACAGAGTTGTGTCCCTATAAAGTGATAGTGGTTAGTGAGTGGGTGATTTCGGACAGCGCCTTGAAATATATTTGTTTTTCAAGTCCGGTATCTCACTTCAGCCATTTCTTTTCCCCCTTCAAAATATATATGTGCTCCCACTCTCAGCTCTAATTGCTGCAGGAAATCCCCGGAGCTGGAGAGGGTGGGAGAGCAGCGGCACTGGAGCTCCTCATTGAATAGCCAGTGTGCATCGGTCATTAGCTTCCCACTGTGTGCAGCAGCACGCATGATCTCTCAAGCAGCTAGACAGCTCCCCAGCCTCCATCCTTTAGTAAGCACCTCTCCACACACCAATGCAAATTCCCCCGCTGAATTCGTGCACGAAAATTCTGCACTTTGAATCACTTCCTTTGGAAACAAACCTCAGCTTCCACCGATTCCCCTCCTACTCCTAGTTTTACTGCTCAAAATCAACAGCACGTTCAACCGAATGTTTATTAAATTTTTTTATTAGTTGTTACTGCTGTTCTTATGGTAATGAATGGAACTCAGCACCTCTCACAATCTGTGCAGCTCCACATTGTGCGTCTGCAGTCTGATGGAAGTTTGACGAGGTTTTGCCCTGCCAGGTGGCTCCCTGCTGTTCTCTGAAATTTCTGGCAGGAGATTGCATCAGCATATTCAACAAAACCAGGTAATGTGGGAACCGAGGCCCATAAAGTTTCAAATTGACTTTCTTGTGAAGTGGAGGCAGATTTAATAAAATACTTTCTTCGTCGAGCATGAGGTCGGGAGTGTGTATCCCCCCCCCCCCTTTGCCAACTAAATAGACCCGACACTGTTTTTCCTTTTCCCGATGTGGAGAAGCATGTTCTCCGGAGGAGCGGCTGAAGTGTTGCTCTTCCCTGTGACATCCTGCAGTTTAATTCCTTTCTCTCTCTGGTTGAGTCTTTGCCAGGGGAATTGATTAATATGCATTTCATGTGATATTCATGGAGGGAATCGACACTGTGTTCATCTGGAATCCAAGAGGGAGCACTGCACATAGGGAACAACAAATGCAAAATCCGGGCGGAACAATATAAGCAATGCGAGTTATTCATAAGAAATCAATTTATTGTGGCACCTCGGAGGCGTTGGTTTATAGTCAATTTAAAATAATATATCATATTGCTGGCTCGTTGCAAATGAGGCAGCTGTTTGAATTTACTTTCTCGTGTCTCTTACCTGACAGATGCAGATGAGATTTATCATCAAGATGTGACTGTCCCAGTTAACAGCATTCACGACTCAAAGTCTTTTTTTTTCTTTGTTTTTTGTTGCTTCAGTTATTTTCAACCTATTTGCATAATGGCCTCTTCACATTCATAATCCTTGATTACAAATGTGAAGAGGCCATTTTGTCCAGTATAATGCCAACGTGTGGAATAATCTCTTGACCTGAGAAAGACACTTTTATTATCAATGCAGCTCTTGATGGAAAAGTCCTGTTAGCATTCAGAGTTTGTGTCAGAGGGAAAGCTTAGAATCTTTTTTTCAAAAGAAAAAGCCCTTTTTGAAAGACTGCTTCTCAAAAGCTTTGATTTGAAGTTATGAAGCAGTTACAAAGACTAGACCCTACTTTTTTCTCCCTGATTAAAATGCATGTCATGTTTCTTTAGATGATCTTACTTTAATGTTGCGTAATATTGAGAAAAGTTAATCTTTTGATAGAGCATGTCTGGAGTTTGCTGTATCATCATTTATTTGTCTCACTGAGGGTAATGAAGGTTGAAGTTCTCGTGTGGCAGCTCCTGGCCAGAGACAAAGAGTCGCAGACTTTTATTTCAGCGAAAAGTTTAGAGAACTGAAGATGAACTGATCTCGACAAAGCATAAAGTTATGGATGAAAAAATATTTCCAATGATGAAAGCAGAATAGTGATAGCGAATTAATTTCGGTTAGTACAACTTTAGAGTGACAAAAAGGAGAGAGCCACCACGTAAAGGTTCGGGTACCCAAGACATTTGAGCAAATTCATTAATTAGATAATATGTAGTAAGGTCAGGGGCCTTATTAGACTAAATGAGGAAACTTTCAAATATGTATAAATAATGACTCAGACCTTGTCCCAACAATCAGCACCTCCTCTGTCTCTGACTCACACTCTGATATGCTGTCTACGCTATATGCTACGAATCCTCTAAGCAGCTAACACTGAAAATGATGCCCACTTAGCGGATGAAGTCTACGAATAGCTACTTCCCAAGTTCACAACTTCTAACTGCCACAGCGGATGTCACCTACTCACGTGCAAACTAACACACACCTCTAGTTGACAAATCATCAGGGAAAATGTACAATGGGGCCACAAGAAGCCTGCTATATCCACCATCTATTGGCTGGTGATAATGATATGAGTTGCATCAGAATGTGTCTGATTCAGCCCAGCAGCTGATTGATTGATTGACTGATCACATTGGTAATTATTTAGAACAGAGGGAACCAGAGACTCCAGTCAGTCATAAATACAGGTAATATAGGATACTGCCCACTCAACACATTTTCTGTCTGAAACTGGAAAACATGTAGAACAGCTGATACAGTAACACTAAGGGAATACAAAGCAAAATGGCGTTTAGTAGAGAGAACAAATAACTCAGATATCAGTTCACTTAATAAGTTCAAATTATTCATCAACTTTCATGGAAATCCATGTCTTTGTTTTTGTGTAATCTTGCTATACAAACCAACACAAGGTGAAAACATAACTTCCTTGGCAGTGGTTAAAACAAAGTTTAGGCTCTAACCCATCATCGAATAATTTGCTGATTGAATAAAGTGATAGCGTCAGTGATGTGTTTCTGATTCAAGCAGCCTTTAGAATGGTTAGTCTGGACACGTGTTGGTATGAGTGTGTTGGACATGGTGTGTGTCAGAGGTGGCACTGACTTGACTGTAACTAAAATGGGCTTCATTATCTTTCAGGGTAAAAGGATTTCTGGAATTGGGGATGACCCTTTTATAATGTTCTATCCTTTTACTCCCCTTTGGGAAGTTCACTGTCATGGGTCCGGTCATTTGGGTAATTGATTCAAATGGGTAATTCTGTCATCAATTATTATAATTTGTTTTAGTCTCTGCCCTAGTTCATTTTGTCTTTTTAATGTAAAAGAACTCATATTCATCCACCCTGTAGAGCTGGAGCTGGAGGCTGCTGGGGTTTACAGCCTCTCTTCTCCCCTTTGAGGAGATCACAGCACAACATGACAACACAAGACATCGCCTGCAGTGTGCACCTCCACAATCAGTACCTTAAAACACATGAAACAAACCGGTTGTCATATGTTGTTTTCCAAATGTGTCACGATATTAATGAAATGTCTCCTCTGGGGTTGTGGCACTGTTTTTAATGGGTTTGTTGTTCTTGTGTATCCAATAGGTGGAATCAGCTCTTTGCTCAATGTGCCGCAGCCCAAAGCTAGATGTGCTGCGTAGACAACAGCATAATGAAGAACATCTGTTGGTGAATGGCGGCGGCGCACCTTGATGGAGTAGGTGTGGGCTAAATGGAAATGAATGAAATCATTTTCAATGTGCATGGAATTTTCCTTAACTTGAGAGAATCTCTGATGTGAGGTTTACATTTCCCACTTGCATGCTTTGATGTGTAATATAAATTCATATAGAGTATCACTGCTCCGCCTCTGTCTCTGACTCACACTCTGATGTGCAGATATCTAACTGGGTTCATCAGAAAAGATTCCAGCTCAATTCGGTTTTATGTGTATAGTGCCAAATCACAGTATACATTATCTCAAGGCACTTTCCAAAGCAAGGTCGAGACCTGGCACGACTGCAGAGAAACCCAACGGTCAAAAGAATAAGGCCGTGTGTGTGACTTCGGAGATTTTGAGCTTATTACATCTTTCTCATGAAAAGCCCCTGCAGGGAACTTTTCTTTTCCGTTGATTTGGGCTCCTCTGTGGACAAAAGCTGTAGTGTTACCACCGTCTCCTGACATAAAGACCTCAATCCGGCCAGCATGTACATTTGATTTGGAAGAAGCGGAAAAAAGGGCACAAAGCTGTTGGAAAGCTGCATATGAGGTATTCATGTTAGAATTCACAAATCAAATTAAATAAGACATACCTGTTCAGGAGGAAGAACAGGAATTCAGGATCGGTTCACTTAATTCTCATGATCTTTTGACTGCCCGACCAAGGTGGACTCGCGTTTGAGCTCGTGATTCATCACCAGCCCTTCTTAGCGTTCCTCTGTTCTTTGGTTCGTCCTCACCTCTAAAGAAAAGTCTGCTCCAGCTTCCTTTCAACTGGCTCGCATGCTACTCACTGGGAAAGTTTGCTGGTGGAAATGTAAAAATAGGCTTTTCCGGCCTCACCTCGCAGTTTGACCCGATCACAAATATTGGGAGTAGTTTAGAAAAAAAAGCCAATTTTCTCCCTAATTGTCTCCTTTGCTGTTGTAAGTCATAAAGAGGCAGCAATATTAAAATGAGACCATTTCATAACCAAATAAAAACTCCTTGTAGCACGTTTATAGCAACACAAAAGAATTGCCCTCCGATACATTTGTGGTCCCCCTACAGGTGGGAGGCATAATTGACTGACGGCTGTGCCAGCAGTGTGTGAGTGATGTAGGATAGAGAAGGTGCTGCACATAGATGCACTGCTTGAATGTTTCTGGATGGCAAAACGGTTCTGCAAAGCTCTGCGTTGTAACACACCCTTTTGCCTCTTTGAGTTCTCGCCTGTTACGTCCCCTGGATAGGTCGAGGGGTGGCTGACGACAGTAACAGGACAATCAAGAATATGAGGGAGTCAAAAGTTTAAATACAAATTTTATTGTCCAGTTGCATCTACTGACAAAAAGTTCACACCAATAAACATGGAGGAGGATGGCACCATGTGGTTGTACCAAACAAAATAAATACAACAAAACCAGGACCGACTACCATCGATTTCTGAAAAGAAAACCCCAACGAAAAAACAAACCAACTTCTCTCCAAAAAGACTGAACCAAGACAAATAGAGGGGGTGGAACCAACCAATTACCTGGTGTATCTAGACAACAATAAACTAGGGGTGTGGAAAATACCCAGGGCATTCCAAACTCACCTATTGACCGGAGGCAAGATAAAACACACATCCAACACTCGATATATTGGTCTGATGTTCACTCTTACTGAGATCCTCTGTCCTCTACCATCAAAATGATGTTATTATATTAATGTGAAACAAAACTGTTTCACTTTAAATCCCTTTAATTGCATGTTATTTACGTGACACCAATCAACTTGAGAGCTGCCGCTGCTCTTGCTGACCTACGCTAAACCTGAAGCTGAACTGAGTTCTGTCTGATGGAACTGCAATGTATTATTTATCTGTATGAGAGGAGTCGGCATCTTATTTGTGATGCAAGTTCTTGTACAGCAGGTCAGAATTTAGAATCCGGTAATTATTAATGGGGCAGCATCGGCAAGCATTCAATAAATATACCTCCAGCCTGTTTTCAACCGATTAAATTTCCATCCTCCAAAGGCGCCAGGAATTTATTCATTTGACTGCTTTTATGAAGGCAGAGCCCCGACCCAGTGCTGTAATCCGGCACTTGTTCATTTAGATTGTGTGTGTGAGGAGAGGGGGAATCAGACGGTGGATGCGAGGGAGACGGAGCAGATTCCCGAGGACTTCAAAGTGCAAAGTGATGTCTAATCTCTGGTTCCTTTCTCTTCAAACGCCTCAAGGAGACAACAGATGTCGCGTGTCAGTGGGACTGGCAGATTGATTTAATGCCGGGACAAAACAACCCGTTAATGGCCGTCCTAAATGCTGAGTGAAAGTACTATGTAAATAGGAGAACCGAGCGAAGGGGCTGCGGCGTGTAGATCTTTGTCACCAACAATTCGGTGCAGAGAAATGGTGTCGGGCTGGTTGTTCCTCCAACAGGATCATCATTCGCCTGACCTTTCCCGGGATGCTTCACAGTCAGACGGTTGGATTTGGTTGCACCTTGAGAAAAATAATCATTCACACTTTGTGCCTCGCATTTACTGCATCCTCTGTTTCCTCACACCGACCATTAGCACTTTTTTAAAACTGAAGCGTAAGAAAGAAAGTGTTTTAGCAATGCACATAACTCTGCGCTTAATGTACACATTCTGCCTCCCACTGCATTTCAGCCCCAGACAACCTTGTGGCGCTCATTAAACTTTGGCCCGTTGATTTTCTTTTTTAGTGGTTAATGTTTCCAACGGTGTATTTCTTCTCGCTGGTGCGTTTAGGGGGGGGGGGGGGGGGGGGGGGGGGGGGGGGAACTTGAAGAGACTTCTTAAGCAGAATTCACAACTTCTTGCCTCACAGATTGGCCTTGGTGTCACCTGCAAACGCCTCAGGGTGATGTCACAAGTCCTTCATAGGAATTGATGAACATTATGTGTTAATAGGATCCTCATGTGTTAATGGTTATTAAGTTATATCTGACGTGCACAGGAAACCTTGAAACTGAAATGAAATGTTTATCTGTAGGCAGCAGTGTTAATTCTGCAAGGTGAGAATCCGCTGCGGAAGATGCACATCAACACGTAAGCTGGCAGTCATACAGGGAGCTCGCTCTATTTTTAGATCCGCTCTTTAATTTTTCATACATTGTTTGCTGTGCGTGTGTTGTCTGGTTTCCACTGTCACTGTAACAGGGGTGTTAACACATTCACAGGGAGGAAAAAAACAGATCCATATGAGACAGGATGCACCTTCAGTCACATGACAAATGTGTGAAAAATAGACTAAACTTTTAGTTTATTTTTACTTTTGTGAAAGAAATTATGAGTATATTGTGCATATTTCTACATCTTATTGTTGTGATCTTAACCAGATGCAAACAACAGTCTGAATACGACACTGTCACGTAAACAGCGTATTCTGATTCCCTTAACCAGGTTATACAAAGAATAAGCAATACTCGAATCAAGACGTGTGGTGTAATCAGACCTTAGAGGCATCATGCAGACATGTATATGTCGCATTATAACGGCCTATTGGTGTTTTCGCAGTATCCACCTACTGCTTGACGTCATAATGGGACTATTACATGCAATGTATAAACAGGAATATGAATGGAATATTGTATTAGCAACTCAGGCCTCCTCCCAGATGTAGGTTAGGTTAATTGGAGACTCTAAATCGACTGTAGGTGTGAATGTGAGCGTGAATGGTTGGCAAACTGTCCACGGTGTAGCCGTCCTCTCTCCCCAATGTCAGCTGGGAGCTGGTCGGTCCACACAGATACGGCTGTAAACCAATTATGGTTGAGGCAAAACCACAAATTCATGCCCATTGGGGGACATCACTTTTTGAATAGCATTGTTCCTACTCCAGATGCAGTGCACCAGAGAAAACTGAGTCAACAGTTGTAGGTTATCTGGTTATAACCTTGGTGTGGCCGGCGCTGGGCTGCATGACTTGTGCTGTCAGAGTTTTTTTTCTTTATCCTGGTTATTTAAGAATCAAGCAGAGTTGATCTGATCACGTTTCAACACAAACTTAAGAGACAAAGAGATTCTCGTGAGATCATTGTCATGTAAAGCAAGAATAACTGCTGTTTGATGTAACCGCATACAGTATGTACTCAATATGAATGTAATAGTAATAATAACACGGAAGCGTTTTGTTGTCACCAGGAAAAAAAAAAAAACTCTACAGATCACGTTAAAATGTGATACAGATCTTTTTTATTTATTTTTTCCTGGTGTGACAGGAATATGCCTCTGTGTAATAATAAAAACAACAATAACAACTAAGTGAAGTCTTTGAACATGAAAGCCTAATGGGAGCTTCCCTGCAGCCTGGCATGAGATCGGCAGTACAGCTGTCACTGTTACAGTGTTGAAACAACCTGACTCCAGCTGGGTCCCAGCCACCATCACATGTTGAGATAGATTCAGAAAAGCACAATTAAACGCATGCAGCTGCAACTCCTCAGTGCAAGTTATGAGTCGTAAGGGAAAGCTGTAGATGGAGGAGGTTTCCAAGGACGTCCACCCTGGATGGGAAGGAGGCCATTAAAAAGAAAAAAAGGAAAAAGGAGGCCAACAGCTTAATAGCCTGTGGCTGAACATCGAGCACACGGTGGGATCGCACTTTCTGCTGTGGGACTCTGGGGGCAGAGGGAGCAGAATGACTTGGTGCGCCAAGTTCTATTTCAATTCGATTTTCTGGAGTTGTGCTACGATTAAAAAAAGACACGCTTCAATTGTTTGCAGCAAAATGTCGTTTAAGAGCACAGATAAAAAATAGTTCCTGTTTACTTTGAGCGTAACATTATCACTTTTGAATGAGTAGCTTCAAATCATGAAAAGACTTGTAGACATTTAGGCTTAAACATCATAATGAAGAAAGAAAAATAAGAGATTATATTTACGGCACAATCCAATTTGCTTATGACACTGTTAAAGTAATGAGACGCCGTTGAGAGTTGTGTGCTGAAGCCAGTGGTAACTTATGATGTTGTAATTCAATATTATGTGCAATTACAATTGCAAAACTCAGGCTACATCTACTGTACTACGTTTACATTGTGGATAAGTCCGACGTCCACACAACTCTTGGGTTTTACAGCGGCAAAAAATAGAGAGGTTTGTAAACCCAGCAGGCCTGTTTTAGTTTGAAAACTCCGGGGCTGTGTTTCTGGAAGACAACAATCGGCATTAACCTCAGCTACTAGTGTAGATTTCAACATGGATAATCAACTACAAGCGTTGCTGACTGCGTTGTCTTTGCTAACATCTGTTGTGCAATTTAATTCTACATTTTACAATGCAAATGACTTGCACACGAGACAAGCTATTATTGGAACAAATCTTGTGTACGTCGGCACCCACATGCCCAGTGCACATGAATGATCACGCGAGATGTGTTTTCAGGCCATTAAAACTGATACGGAGCCAAAACGCTTGTGTGAACAGAAATCATTTTACTTTGCAAAGGCCGTTTTCAATGACTGTGTGGCAGTATGGATGAAGCCTCAGGAGCCACATTATTTTGTACATCTGGCTAAAACGGATCTGTAGCCCTTCAATGAATCCAAAATGCATCAAACGTCAAAAGATTGATTTAAAAAAAAAGATTTTGTGGTTGTATTGGAAGTTGTAGATCTTGCTGCTGTTGAAATTCAATGCATTACAGGTGTTTCCAATATTTTATCCAAACTATATCTATAAACGTTATTTTTGAATTATCCATGTATATATAAATCACGAGAGAAATCAATTTTATACATATCCATTTCCCTTTCAGCACTGCAGTGCATTGCTTGTTTGCTTGTGAAGCAAAGAGCCGCCTGCCTTTCTCTCGCCTCAGGTTTGAGTGAATCCAGTTAGTGCTCCAGCTGAAGCGGTGACAAGCAACCGGATTTTATTCACAAGCACGGAAGAGAGAAAAGAGAGAGAGAGAGAAAGAACATCTCCCTTGCTGTGTTTTTAGTGACTTCCATTGCATTGTCAGAGTGACATGGCAGCAGCTCAACCCGGAGAATAAAAATGGAAATTAACTGATAGGTTAAAGGGCTGAAAGTACATGTAGACAGAAGGACACATGGTTTGGCAGCGACCGGAAGGAAAATAAAAAGCACTGATTGGATTGGGAGCAAGCAAAAGAAGAAGCAGAATAAAGCAAGGCAGTGGAGTGCTTAGGGAAATATTAGAGCTATATTATGATTGCTAAGACGAGGTGGGCTTCCTGCTTTAACTTCCACTTTATAGTAGCTTCATTTGCTTGGATCGCTTGTAGTCAGAAGCGGCTCTCACTGGTGGAAAAGCAATCTTTATATTTGACTTTTTCTGAGATTTAAAAAATCACAGACACACTGGTGGTGCGTGGGCGAGGATTATATCCAGCCTTGTACTTATTATAATCCATTACATGCCAGGCACACTAACGGCAGTAGCTATTGTAGTCAGTATAGGAGGCTATCCTGCCTACCTAGTTCCCTCAGATTCATAGTTACGAAACCAAATCACTAAATACACTAATGTTGCGTAAATCTGGAATCCCATAACATCCTAAACCTACAGTTTAAGGATTTATTCTTTCTACAAAAGACCATCAGTTTTCATATTTTGCACAGATAAGAAGAAATGAGCCCTGCTACTTATATCTACTATCATGGGCCCGTGGGGACACTGGTAAATGTTCTGGAAAAAAAAAAAATCAAGGGTTTGCTTCTTATTAAAGCTGTCTGTTTGATAAAATGTTTTTCTTTCCATTCAATTTGTATTTTTCAAGTTGAGTAAGTTTCTGTCATGGTAGAATGAGCTTTATGAGGACAGCTGTACTGATGCTGTCTCTGAGCCAACAACGCGCTAAAAAACATTTTCCGACCAAAAAGAGGGTGACGGTGTAAATTAACTTCTGCAAGCACGGACAATCTTTTGGAGAATCTAGTGGTGTGATGTAATGTGCATTTGAAATAAAATATTTGGTTTGTATTGCTTATAAACGTTTTTTTTAAATGTTGCACTTTTACTTTACAAATAATATAACAAAATCTTCACTGTGGGAAGAACAGATTTGCTATGGCTCTATAGGTATGCATTCGCTGAGCCCCTTTCTAAGTTTGGGTTTTCCTCATACATGTCCTGCTCCTTTCATTTCTTTTTTCCCGTATGATATCATCATTTCGGGCTCACAGCAACAGCACTAGGTCTCCATGACTCTAATCCCTGCACAACTTAATGGGGCTCGCTTGTAATACAGGAGATCTCGGAACCGAGGCCTAATCTCATTTTAACTTTGTAAATGGACTGGAGATGTGCATCAGTGAAAATGCCTGTGATGCAAAAATGTGGGGAAATGAAAAAGTTATTAAGACAAAGTGGTAATTTCAAAGTTTAAAGCCTTACCTAGGACTATTACAAGTTTTAACACGATGAGCTGCCTTTACAATAACATTCAAAAAGCTCATTTGGCAGCGGGGGGGGTGTCTTATTATTTGGTTACTCTCAGGATAGAAATAAAGATAAACATCAATGTCAGCAGAGATTTGAAGTTTTTTTTAAATCCAGTCTTAAAGGGTGCAGGCTCACAGTAAGACAAATCTGTCAATAAAAATACATATTACCCTTAACCTTTGAATCCTATCTTTATTTCTGAGAGCATATGAATTGATTCTCTTTTTTCTTAAATATACAGAAAGGGAGAATGTAATACGACAGTTGTAAAATGGGACATTAGATTCATCCTGATGCTTTGTGAACCAAGTCTGAGTAAATAATAGAGATCAATTCGGATCATTTGAGTGAGGTGAGAGTTTCAGTCTCATCTGGTCTGAGGAGTCAAAGCAGAAGAATGACATTTTATGCATTTTCACTCAGGGTGAATTTAACCACTTTCTACTTAACTCGATAGAGGTCCAACAATATTTTCCTGGCATATAAAAACATTTTTGCAGTGAGGATTCTCCGTTTTTCTTTGTATTTTATCTTTGTAGTTTGAAAAAAAATGTGGTTAAAACTACATACACAGCTGCACTTACACATCCCAATGTCAAGCAAGCAGAAGAGTGCAAGACGTAGCAAACAAGCACAAGTCCTGACTAACTTGTCCAATAAGCAGGTCCGAGTCTGCCCTGCATCCTTAGAGCATATTTTAAAGCTAAAAGAGGTCTGATATTCCCTGTTTATTGTTTTTTTTCCCTCTTCTTTGTTTTCTCCATATAGATAGATATGCCATTTTGCCTATTATAACTTTGTGTACTATCAAAATGATTTTGCAGCTGCTATTTTTAAGGAATAAAACTACATAGTGTTGATTTAAGAAGAAAAATGTGCTCCACCAATCAGAGACCACTTCATCAGCAGGGATCTGAGGGGAGGTTTTGGTCCCACATTCACAGAACTTAATGATTTTTTTCGGTGTGGCCTGTGTAAAATTAAAACACTGCAGTATATTTTAGATCCATCAAACTAATTACACAGCCATGCATTGTGAACAGCCCGCTGACAGAAGTTCAAAATTGCCCTTTATTTTCCTCGTCTTGCACTGAACAGTTTATTTCAAAAGTGAAAGTCATTCGATATTTCTTTCATTTCACTTCGCTTTTTCAACGTCTCCTCCTCGCTGCCACCGTTGTTCCTTTCATATTTTCAAGCTTTTCCTGCATTCACACATCATCCACCAGGCTCAAAGAGCATATAGACGTGCCGTCCCTTCAAAAGAGTGCACATAAAAGTCTGCTTAAACCCCTGTTTAAATGATAAAAAAAAAATGGTGGAGGCCGCTGTTTGTATAGAGGTGCCTTATCTGTGTCCTTTTACTGTACTTTTGCCAAAGCTTTATCTTTCCCACCTTTTTTTTTTAAAAGTCAAAGTTTTCCTCCTTTTGTAGTTTAAATTTGAGCCGTCATGGCGCCTGTGTTATCCACCGCATCGACCCCATGTTCCACTGTTAGTTGCATGTGTTCCCCCTTCAGAAAGCGTAATGAAGCTGCGCAGCTACATCACGCTCGACACGTCAATAGAGACCGAGGTCTTAATGAAACTGGCCCCCAAAAAAAAGCAGCGGGCCTGTCAGCATGATGGATATGTATTATGTTTACGGTTTATTCAACCTGGCAGTTCTGAAAAAAAGTAGTTACTTGGAATGTTTGCACCTGAGACGAAGAGTGACTGACACTAACCGTGTATTAGCGCGCTGCATTGTTGATACATCCATCTGGCTGTGCCGAGCTGTGTGTCACAGCTGCAGGGATTGACATTTACCAAATCCTGAAAAGCTCATGGATATTTACTATAATACAAAAAAAAAAAACTGTCGCAGCAGCACATGTCTAACCTTGGAGACAGGAAAAACACTTTTTATGTAAAGAAGACTGTGTACGAGTTGTGCAAAACAGATGTCAAGAGGAATGAGGAATGACTTAAGGGCTCAGATCCTGACGGCCACAAAGTAACTTGACTGACATTAGAGGAAGGATAAAGTGCGAATGAGTTTCTTTGCAGAGTGTTGTTGCTTTGTTGCATTCCCTAACTTTGAATTAAATGTCCAAGTTCAAGTCGACACAAAAGGAAGTTCAATCCCAAACTTTAGATAGAAAACTCTCTATATCATCCAAACTTACTATCACCATTGGCAACTCTCTGCTAGCCCCCACCCAGACCGCTAGGAACCTGGGTGGACAGTTCATTCTCCCTTTACCGCCAACATTACTGCAACAACCCGCTCGTGTAGAGACATGCTGCACAACATCAGGAGGACACGTCTCCTTCTCACTCAGAAGGCGGTGCAGGTTCTGTTTCCAGGCTCTGGATCTATTCCGTTTGGTTGCACCTAAATGGCACTTACATGTAGCACTTGTAGTTTGGCGTTTTTGAAGACTAATTGTACTTATACCCAGATTCCTCTGGGTTTGTACCCTGATGGTTGAATGCAATTATTGTCATTTGCTTTGGATAAAAGTGTCAGCTAAAGGATATGTAATATAATGTATCTTCAATAGACATTGTATCTTGTTGGTTTATAATTTTGTTATTGTCAGCAAACAAAAGGTATAATCCTAAAGATCACAACTGATATTGCTTTAGACTATTATGTTTCTTCCCACTCACGGCCTAGTTCCAAATGAAGACATAAACCTTTAAAATGGGTCATGAATGTGCAGTTTAATATTTCTGATTTAAGGTCTTAGTAGTCATAATAACATAATAATTACTTAAGTAGCTCGGCATTGTAGATTTTAGGAAGTGTTAGTCAATACAGAAGAAAATAGTGCTTTTGTTGGGCACTGCTTTTACTTGTGAATTGATTCACATCTCGTGCGCTTCAGCATCAACAACACGTGCACAAGCTTCACAGATACTATATGGACCTGGTGGTGAGACTGTTTTCTCAAACACCTTTCCGACTTTTCCAAGGTTGATCAACATAATGCCAAGATCAATTCAGCTAATATTTTAGTATGAAAAATAAACTAGAAGACTGTGTAGCTTGCACATGCCTTCTAAAGCTGCTTTCAGACATGCACTGAACTCTGCAGTTCCTACGCAGTGAGACGCTCCGCAGTATCTGTGGACTCTCTCCACCTGGCCTCCTAGTATAATGTCCGTAGAAATCCAGGAGAAGCCGGATTCACCGCGGGGCGAGTGGGGGGTTGATAACGCTTCTAGCATGTGACATACGCAAAAATGAATACAACTAACGAAAGGAAAACAAATATCTCATACATGTAGAAGACACAGACGAAGATGTCAAGAGAGTTTGTGGTGATAACAGCCGACGCTGGTGTCTACATGTTTACAAGAAAATCACGTGATCTCCGCATCAGAGTTAAGTTGTCACTTCCTGCCGCTGCCTGCTGCTCCCGGCTGCTCCACCTCTTGCCTGAATAATGCGGAGGATTTGTTGCTGTTGTCAACGCGTCTGTGCAGAAAACCTCCCGCTGTGTTCTGCATGTGTGAAGGGCAAACTGTGGGTAAACTCCGCAATCAATTCTCTGGATTTTACCCAGAGGTCATGTCTGAAAAACGGCTGAAGACACAAACACAGTTCCTGATATCTCTCAGCTCCACCAGGTCATTTTCATTTTCATCCAATCACAACATGTCACACTCACCTTGTCAAACTTTGAAAATGTTCCTTCCCCGTCATTTCAACACCCTGATCGATGAGTGACCCAACACCACCTCGACTCTGGATACCTGGTCATCTCCCTTCAAACCCTCCAACCAGGACCCTTCATGAGATGTGACAACCTGGTGCTCCAGTCCTCAGCACCACCTTCAGTGTCTTTGCTCCAGGGGGAAGTCTCCTTCATGTCTGAAGCACCTTATTCAAAGGACTGCCTCCTATGCTGGGGTCTAAGTACCGCAGTGTAATCCCTCTGATCTAAATTTATATATATTTAATTTTTTTTCCACAAGACTCTCCTGATTGAAGTACTTGGATTAGAATTTTATGAAATGTGAAGTTACCCTGGAAATAAAGCAGATTGACATTTCTTTGTTATCCGTGTGGTTTTTACAATTAACTACATTTCATTTTGAAATTCATTTTATTTATGTTCTTATTTCCAACTTTCAGAGTCTTAACAGCACTGAAATTATTCTTAAGCGTTTCAGTGGGAAAGAAAACAGTCGCTCTATATGCAGGATATCTCAGACATGCAGAATGCACTTATAGCAGGTAGATATGTGAGGGGTATATATCGTGCACAGGCCTCGCACAGTAGTTGCTCCACTATGCATGAACAATGTGTTATAAATTGTCCACTATGTATATCAGGGCTTTAACGTCACAAAAACAAATTATCTTACTGTTATCGTACTCTGCTTTTTAAGTGTCTCTCATTTTGATAGCGTACAGACGCCGATAAGAGCTCATAGGCGTATTTATCAATCTAATGCAAAGTGATTCTTTTAACCCCCGAGAAACGTTCACATGGTATCACATGGACAAACGCATGCTGCACTCATCACCATATGATTCACGTAAACAGCCACCAGTATCAGCCGTGTCACTCCCAGTGGGAAGGACCGCAGCTTCCCGTCAGATAAGCGTCTCTCTGCCTATACACAGAACACACCAACCGCTGTCAGCTCAAAGGACGGCAACAAACCGAGCCCTCTTTACCACCGATTCTTTGAAGTGTTGTTGACACACTTAAAGTAATGATCTGTAACATGTTCACGTAAATGCCTCTTGTGACTGCAGCGCGGACTGACGTTACACAATATCGATTGCACCAAGCAGGAGTGATGTGTTTGGAATAAACAGGGGAAGTCAGGCTGTGGAGAGGCAGTCAAAATGGTCAAACAGACAAAGAAACGAGCAGCGCCCTTTGCTATTGACACAAAGTCGCCCGCTCACTCAAACTGCTAAGGCTTGACTTTCAAAAGCATTTAGTATCATTCCACTTGATTTAATGAAAAACAAATACACAACGATCTTTAAAAGACCCAGAAATTTGATAACCCTCACTTAAGGTTTTTATCGATTAGAATGTCACTCAGTCAAATCTCAGTACATACCACGAAACAACATTTAAATCCAGTAGTTTGGGATTTTTATTTGGATCTGCACCAAATTGCACACACCCATAAATATCAGTCCCCAAAGACGAAGGTTATGGTTGCTTCAAAAAACATGTGTTTGGCCTCTTGGATGTTATATCTTCAACTTCCGATCAGTTGTTACCTGGACTCAAAGTGATTAGGTTTCAGTGGTCAAAGGTGAAAGGTCACAGTGGCTTTATATGAATCTGGGGAAAAAAAGTACGTTGAAATATGTACACAGAAAGTGCACTGGTTGGCGGAGGCATACAACTGCAGTGCGGTAATTCTAGTTCTCATTAGAGAGGGACAATGAGGCATGGCCTTATTACATGTTATGAAAAATGATACGACCGTACCAGTTCGATGCCAGAATTCTAAAAACGTCACGGTACCCTTTTTTTTACAGTACCTGGACTTGGACTTGTTTCGCTATAGAGTTTATGATGTAAACAGAGCAACAGAGATGAGCACACACACACACACACACGACGCTCCTGCATAGTCATTACACTAATTTCTTCTGAGGGGAAACACCCCCCCAGCATGCTAAGATTAAAGATTTCTGACATGAGGTTACTATAGGTGAGAGTAGGAGTCTGCTAAATCTGCTGGTGCTATAAGACACAGTATTATGAAACATTATAATGAGCCCCCTTGGTCCAGCAGTTTGCATCAATAATCATGACGGAGAACAGTCCTGAATGTTGCTCCGAGCTGATTAGCTTTTTCCGTCAAGTCAGCCTTCAATCCCAAAACATGAAGAATAGGATTATGCATCAACATAGGACAGAAGTTCTAAGTGTTCATCTAGTAACCTGACATGGTACACATGTGATCATTTACATCACATGTACTTCAACGTAACTATAAACTCTAATACATTCGACTGAAAAATCCTTCCTTTCTTTTTCTTCTGCTTTTCATACCACTCACGTGGACTGATTAGCTAGTGTTGTGTAACTGCAACAGTTAAATTGAGTTAATTTAATTACACAAGGAAAAACACAATACATTACAAATAAGGCACAAAAACATTTAATTCAGTTCAACAAATTTCTCTCATTAACTCAAAGTAACTGGAACAACAGTGCAACATAATCTTGTTTGCAATTTATAAACTATAGATTTAAAGTTCAACTTGGTGATTTCTACACGTATTTCAAAGTATAAATGGCCTCAGGACTCAAATGGTGTCAGGAGCCCGAGCATTTCCACACGTTTCCTCCACTGGGCCAAACAGAAGCTCAAGGATCTCTTTAATAGTTGAATCATCTGTTTATATAATTTCGCAGCATAGAACATATATGTTTTGAGGCAAGGTGAACGCTACTTTGGAATCAGAAATCCAGTTTATTAGGCGTGAATACAACATCATTTCTATGGGTTTCAAGGAAATGCATATGCATTCATATTTTTCTGTATCCCAAAAAAAAAAACCTTTACATCACATCCGACATTAATGTTGCCGTGAAGGACAGCACAAATCAAAGTGGGAACAGTATGTATGTAAATGGTGCAGCAGCTCTGCGGCACTGCAGGTTATCATGTTAGTGCATCTGTTGCAGGTGATGAAAACTGAGACCGCTGCTGGCACATTCCATCAATTGAAATAATATATACAATGTGTCCCAACAGTGTTCATATTCCACTTGTGATTATCAAATGCATTATTCAAACTCGAGTATCAGCTAAATGATTTGCACAGCCTCCCACTGTTCCTCTCCGAGCAGGAGTGCAATCTGGTTTATTCTTTCTCAGCACTCTAAGGAACCGGAACTTCAATCAGACGAGCAAAACAACATCTATTCAGATTATTGACCACATGGAAGTTTCATGTTCCCCTGACTGGTAGATCACAGTGGGTTTTTTTCAATCTGGGCCCTATGTTTATAAATGTGGGTCCGTAAATAAAACGACTTGCAAAAAAAATTGTCCAGTGGATCGTTTCCACCGGCAGCAGCGAGATGGCAGTGGCTGTTGATAGAGCATTTGACATCATTGGCTATTGTCCCTTGTTTGAGCTGGAGTATAGGGAAAAAGACCTCAGACAGATTGAAGAGTAAAAGAGGAGAGAGAGAGAGAAGTGACAAGCAAAGGACAACAAGCAGCTGCACGGTTGTGAGTGAAACTTCTTGCCGGACTCAATTTCTGAAAAAAACTTTTAATGGACATTCCGTGGACTGTCGCAGTCGCCCCACAGGAACACATGTTGCAGCTGCTAGCAGAGGTGATCTACTGGGCAGATTCCACAAGATTTTATAAGTACCATTCATTTACACACATTTATAAACATAGGGCCCAGGTTGAGAAATACCGGAATTCCCTTTTACGCATGTTGATCAGGCAACTTAGCATAAACCTTCGGTAGTGCTTCGAGATGATAAGAGTTGTGCACTGGTATCACAGCACTCACACAGTTTGGTGAGGATTTCAGCAGAATATCCTTGGTTAGGTGTTATTTCATGATAATGTGAAACCAGTGGAACCAATGGGCATGTAAGCCTTTTGAGGTCACGTCCGACTCTACTGTACAAGTGCAAAAAAACGCTTGTTTGCTAAAGGTTCGCTTCCACATTTATCTCCGTGTGCGTGTGTGTGTCTTCATATATTTGTGCTTCTTTTGCAAATAACTACTGCAATATTTCATTTTGGTTTGGGTATGGCCCTGAGCCTGGAAGTCTGCCCTACATAATCATTTTTATACGCCTCAGCAGCCATAGTGTGCAGCCTCCGTTCCAATTATACCTCCTGAATTAGGAATCAGTTCTTAATTAAACTAAATTGATTAAATATCATATTAGGAAGTTTTCCGAATTTTTTCTCCCTCGCCCATTATTTTATAGTTCATAGTTTCTCAGACCCCTGGGTGCAGATTGTTCTAATGGAGCTAAGTGCTTTTGCACTCCACTGTGCTGCTCTGATTTATACATCAAGATTTGCTGATGAAGAGATGCTGAAGGGGTTTGTGTTTTGATGCTGATGAAAAAAGAAATATGAAAGATGGTTAAGCATCACTGACTGGCCTCTGGTCGGTTATCCCAGGAAGGCCCAGCATGAATACATTTTTTATGAAAAGCGGTTAATCAATGCATCCACATAACATTTTTTTTAATAATGAATTGATTGATTTTCTACAAGGAAAACAACTATCTACTACCTGCAGGATCTATAGGATACACATCTGTTGAAGCAGTTCATACATGCCCGTGAATATGCAACTTACTGTTTCCGTGAGTGCTGAGCTGCTCTTGCCTCACGTTGTCCCACTTCAAACACTGAAATAAAAGATTTAGCTGCAACTTTCTCAATTTCTGCAAGTTCTTGGCATGCATTATTTTGATATGTGCCATTGGCTGCTGTGCTTAATTGGGAGCTGTCTCCACAAATACAAGCCCGGGGAAGAGGGATGGGTTGACAGCAAAACAACATTTCCCACTGGAGAGCAAAAACCTGACACTAATAAAAGATGTGATCGGCTCTTTGTGTGTTTTCATATGACAGTCCATTAGTAGGAGGGGAATGTGTGTTCAGGATGGATCGACAGATCTGTACACTCTGTAATGGTGTTATTAGCATCTGCATGGACGGGGACAGGAAGCAAGGGGATGTGTGCTTATTTTCTTGTGAGTGGAGATGGACTACTGCATCACATCTGCAGACTGAGAGGTGCCGTTCAAACGTCTACACTCGTTCATATTTCAACATCATCGGCTTGTAAATCCAAATGGATGTGAAGGTCGATGGCAATGAATCAATGACTGACTTAATCCACACTGCGGTGTTCTACAGATGCCTCCCATTGTGCATTAGATAGCTCTCTGGAAACCATCAGCACAGGTTTGATTAATTGCACTATTAAACGCAGCAATTTCCTTTAATACATTTAAATTCCACATTAGAGTAAGATTGTTCTGCAGTTTACGTAATGTTGGAACTCAGAATTCAGAGGACGGCAAAAGATGCACTTTGATGCTGTTAACTGAGAGTTATGACGTTTCCTGAGGTTAATTTCAGGAGGAAAATTACAAACAAACGGAGCACTTCTTTGATAACTGTATGTTCATTACTTTACAATAATATGAGTGTGATTAGACATCATGGAGCCACTTTAAATAGAATCTACTTAATTGTAGTAAATCATGTATGATAATGATCTGATTTCTGCCTCATAGCTTTTAAATGCCAGGGGTCAAACTGTACAAAACAGGACAGATTAGCATTTTGGCCATTAACACTTGATAAATCAGGGGATTACTAATGTCAGTAGGAGTTATCCTCTGTGCACCATGGAAGTCTGACAACGTTTGTACCGATCCATGTACAAGATCGTGAAATATTGCATTAAGTAAGTGAAATCATTGACCTGGTGGTGTCGCAAGAGTAAAGGCAGGGATGGCGGCATGGATATCCGTACCAAATGTAATGATAATATGATGATGTTTTACTTAAAGCCAGGCTAGGGGCAAATAGAAGTCAGGGGATCACCAACAGTTTAATCCTCTTGGGATGTCAAACATCTGAACATGGTGATCCATCTAAAAGTTGCAGTCTCAACTAAAGTGGTGGACCAACCAACAGAGCAGCCAGCAGATATCTCTGAAGCAATGTGTCTAGTGTGCTACAAATTGGCTAAAAATGATTTCATTGCCGCGAGATCATCAGGGGATTGAAATGACCACATCGTTTTGGTTTTGCTGTAGAGTGGAAGATTCGGTGTGATACACAGCACATGGCCCTCCTCCTGCAGCACTGCCCGGACGACTGACTGAAATTTCCAATTTGCATCGGCCAAATCAAATTACCAGCCTCCTCTGGTATTACTGTTGCAGAGAGGGAGCGTCAATATGCACAATATTTGTTTCCTACTGTATTTACAGGGAGCTTTACATAAGGTAGCATAGCTTTACAGCACAGGTTGGATGTAAGCTAGTTTATGGACACATCTGAGCAATAAGCTTGTGAACGGGCAACGTGAAATATAAGAAATACAGCATGTTTAGGGATGTATTTTTTGTGACTTATAATAAAACTGCAGGAATGCATCATGTTAGTGCCTCTGGGCGTATTGGTGTTAAAATGAGGTGTGACATGGTGCATTCACAACAATTCTCCAAAAAACAGGTTGTTTCACATCTGTACGGCAGAGGTGGATGCAGGGGTGGGGTCAGGGGGGCACTGGCCCCAGCTGAAATCCTATTCGCCCCTGAAGTGCCCCTGTCCTCTCAATAGCCACTTACTAACAATACTAACAATAAATATGGCATTTGTGACCTAATGTAAACAATGTCCCTGAGCAATAAACGTTTTTCAAAATATATTCAATAATCAGTTTTTTTGCTCAAAGCTGTACAGCTAAAATTGTGAAAGCATGTTCGATAAATGACTGGCCCCTCTGTGGAGATGTTGGCCTGCTGTACGGCCACTGAGTTACTGAATCCATCAATGCCGCAACAGATTCTCATGAAACAGGAAAACCATATTGCGCAGTTGACCAGTAAAAAAAACTGGCAGAGAGTCAGCGGTGCAGTATTTCATTGTAAGGGTACAAGCCCCCTGGGTATTAAATGGAATGGGAGATCACACTCTGATTTATTAATTGCAACCAAACACACCCATGATTAATTAAGAAACTATATTGAACAATGCAGCTGGTGCAGTGACTTCTTTTGCCATGAACCAAGCAAAGGTGGATTTGGACACGCCGTAAATGCACTCACACCATGCACTTTAGATCAGCTGGCTCACTCCTCCTGCTCATCGTCCCCCCCCCCTGCTTCCTCACCACTGGCCCCCTCATCAGAAATTAAAATGGCTCACTGAGGGTGTGAAATAAAGATTATGGCCTTGAAAGCCCCGAGCAGCTGGTCCTCCCAGAACCAGACATATGGACCCACAAGGCCTGGTGCTATTTTGCATTCTGTCCTGTCGAACATGCTTTGGGAAATTACAGTTCAACCTGCCTGCCTGTCTGTCATTGGACGAGTCCACCGAGCCCTGATCCACAACAGGAATTCATCCCGACTGTAGCCATAGCAACAAGCTAGGTCTAATGTGCTTAGCTTGAAATGACTGGGGGGCATTTCTTATTGAAGACTCCTTCCTCATACCTTCGTCTCACGTGTTTTTATTGATGATGGGAAAACATCAATATATGCATGTACACATGTACACACATCAATATCAGACTGAACCTGTGAAGTGTGTGCGGTGCATAGTTATTATATGCGGCCATGTATTTTTCTTGTTTGTTTGTTATTCTGGTTAAAAAATGTAATATCATAAATAAATAAAAGAAATATTCCTTTTTTCTGCATCTTATTCCTCCCCCTTCGTCTGGGTTCACCCTCTGGTCACCATTAAGGGCAAATTAAAATATGAAGTCACTCCATTAGCAGTTGCTGAAAAATTCCAGTTCAGAAAGTTCAACTCTGCCAGCAGTGCCTCACTATTAGCCCCAGCCCCCCGGGGCTGGACTTCGCAGAAACTCGTTTCTGAGGCTGACTGCTCAAAACATATCGATTAGGAAAATATGGCTGCAGGAAGTAAACAGGGTAGCATCCTCTCTTCCCTCAAACACTGCTCTCTAGATGCCCTGAAGTGAAGGACTAAACTTTTAGTAAATAAAGAATCTCAAAGTCGTTGCATGAATAAAGGAAGGGTGCTGGTGAAGAAGGCCCTCTCAGTTGACTCTCCCTGGTTAAATATAGCTTTAAAAACTTAGAGGCCAAAGAGGGGAAAAGATGTTGAGCTGTGATTTCAAAGTGGAAACTGGTTCAGCTTCCCTGACATGAACAGGCAGAGAGTCTATAGCAGAGACACCTGCTGTGTCTGGGAACGCAGAGGGTATGGGGAGTGTAAAGAGCAACAAGGCCAAAGAGGTACGGAGGGGTTATGGTTCTTCCAGAGATGCTGAACGATTGAGATCCTGACTCTGGAGGACTGGGATAAGAGTTCTGAAATGAGGGCCCTCTTTTCATCAAGCGTCAGTCGTAACCACGCCTTAGTTCTTAGACAGGCACACATTTGTCGACTTTTGGAAAGTAAGTAAACCGTCAGTATTCTTACACTACTGTTGGGCTGTAATCCTATGACCACCCGGATTAAGGGGAGCTCCACAGCTGTCATAATCCACTGGGAGTTCCCAGCGGGTGGCAGAGGGTACAACAGCTGACATAACACTTTTCAATATAAAAAAAAAATACTTTTTGAAAATATATCTCGGATTTAAAAAAATGTTGCTGATTTTCAAATCCTCATTGAAACAAGCTCTTTGACGACAGAGTACAGTTATGTCAGCTGTGATTTGTGTTCCTCACAATTCCAGCCTCAAAAAGTTTCAGCACCACACGTACTCTGTTAGAAGGAGTTGGACGGGACAAACACATTCCTGAGTTTGCTTAGAGAGAGAACAAAGTTCGCCTCACAGGAGGAATCTAAAAGTTAATGTGCTTATGACATCATTGGCAGGCAGGTTAATCATTTGTCTTCTAAAAAGGAAATAGGTTCGCTCCTTTGAATTTACTTAATAACCTAAGCCAAAGCACTCTAATATTTTAAGTATGTGTATATGTGCAAATTTAGGCCTGATGAAAGCAATAAAGGAAAGACCAGAAATGGTTGAATCAAAAAAACATTAGGGTTAATCCTCTGGGAACCATTAATATCCATAGGAAGGTTGTGGGTCGTTGTTACTGGTGATGGCTTGGTAAATGACAGGCCATTACCATCACCCACCTTAAATGCCCAGTAGCAGCTGAAAAATATAGGTTTAGTGGTCAAATAGTGGATATTTAGAAAAGTACATGATTTGTTATGCTTCAAAAAATGCAAAAGACTGAGTAAAACTTTAAATATGAGCCTAGATGAATGAGACAGACCATGATGACATAACAACGTAAACAAACACAACATAACTTTATTTCCCCTAAAATAGGATCTTTGACTTTGAGTCGTATCTAATCATCAAGTTATCAAGCATAACTGAAATACGTTTGAGGATACTTTTTTTCCGATAACATAAATTAAATATTCCAGCAGCAAGTCTTTTCAAGACACTCCTTGCAGATGTGATCTACCAGAATGTACACGTTCCAAAAGTTGAAGCATAGTGAATAGATTTTAATTAGAAATTAGTGGAATTGAATTGAACAGTTCAAGGTCTCCACACGGCCTCAGTAAATATGTTTTTAATTGGACCTCTGTGTATGATGTAGACCTTACTCCATAAAGTGCCTTGGATATTGTGTGTTATGATTTCCAATCATATTTTATTATAAAAAATAAAATTGCGTTGAAACTTAAATGGAATCCTTGATTAGAAGGTCAACTTTGACAACACTGGTTCCTCCGATTGACTGTAGATCAACTACACGCGCACCGTTGAACCCAAAGACATATAAATATTAACTTGTGACGTGCCTTCCATGCTTGTGGTACTAGTGACGATGCAAAGGAAATAATCCCCCCCCTCCTCTTCTTCACTGCAGCCGATGTTGCCAGCACAGCTTTAGTGGTAATGAAATGCTAACATCATGAATTCATAATGAGATGTAGAGATATAATGAAATGTGCTGTGATAAGCCCCCACCATTACAGCACTCGCTGTCTATCCCACTAATAGCATGCGTAGTGTTGTATGTGTGAGACTGTCACATTTTCAGTACATTTTCAGTTTCAGTACTACGTCACCAGACATGAGTGCAGTGGTACAGGTGCAGGGGGGGGGGGGGAGTGTTTCCAACAGGATTTACATTTTTACGTGTCATTTTTTAAACCATATTTTGATGAGGTCATAGATGACGATGATGATGATGAACAGACTGCAGTTAATATTCCGATATCAATCAGATTAAGACACATCTGAATAAGACACTGCCATGTAACCAGTATTTTCTTATCACCCTAACCCGAATAAGGTCATACTCAGAATAAGCAACATAGTAATTAAGACATACTGATTATTCGACCTTAGTCGCATCATGTTGACATGTATATGTCTTAATCGCATTATAATGTCCTATTGGAGAATTTTGCGACATCAACATATAGCAATTATTAACTGCTTGAAGACACATACCCTGGCTCTGACAAGATCGAGAACAGTAGCATTGGAGTTTTTAAAATGTCAGACATTTGCCAGAGTGGATGTAATGTTGACGTGATTCAGACTATGCTTTATGTAAACTCATGTAAACATCATTATGAAAATGCAAAAGCAGTCAATGATGTACAAACCGTCTTGATCTAATCAAGCTCACCAGTGTGGTTTCAGAAGTAAAAATCTATTAATTTTCTGAATTGAGATTCTGATTATCGCCCATAATGTTGTAACTATCCAATGTAGACTTACCACAAGACTCGAGATTGTGAAAGAATGGTTGTATACTCACGTAGAAGCCACAAGTCCTCAGGAGAAGTACTACACTACCCACAATCCTCAGGGGGTAATAACGACTTCTCTGATTGGAGTTCACTGTCACCACTAAAATGTTTATCACAACTGTGAAAATCATGTCGGCTTCAATTGGATTGTTCAACGTTGCTACACAAGAATACTCTATTCACTATATAAAATGTGAAATACATCCAAACAAACTCAATATTAACAACCAGGTTAAAATCAAGAAGAAGCACACTGGAACTTATTGTTATATATATATATCTAATCGTTTGCAATGTTTCTTAACTCTTAAAAAAAACTCTAGGTCTTGTACCTTTATACTATTTAGTAATAGCAGAGTATGTGAGATGGCCTATTGGCTACAGGCTGATATGATTTTGCTGATCCAGACTACTGATCCTACTTTGATTTTTAAGAACTAACATCTATTTGGGATCAAGTCCTGCCCATTCGGGTGGGGCCAGGGGGACTGGGTGACTTCAGCTAACTAACCTACGACATGCGTTTGAGATCTAACACAGTCTTTTGAATATTCTGAATAATAGGGAGCGTTTTAATGTATGTTGTATAAATTGTCTGCCCCTTTTCAAGTCTGAGACCTTTACCATTGTTCTTTTTGTATATTTTGTTATAAAATATATAAAGTAGAAGGCTGTGGTTGCTAAAAAGATGAATGGTTTTAATCAAAGATCATCAAAATGCCATAATGGAACAGTATTCAGATAAAGGTGAAATTATACAAGTAGCCTGTGGATGCTAGTGCGGCAAGTGCGGAAATTATAAGCACTAATCATAAAGGATGCTTCTGTTTCTTGGTTGCATCCTTTTACCTCCGACGAACAAACATCCGCACCTTGCATGAGCAGGAGATAAAAAGCCTCCTATGGAAACACAGCTTCAACCTCTCACAGCTATTTCAGTGCTGCAGCTGGTTTAACTTCTCCATATGTCGCTGGCTAGTTTAACAATGCATCGTCTTTTACGAGATTATCATGGGTTCTGCATCCATCCATCCGTCCATTCTCTGCTACCATGTATCGTGTTCACAGCCGCAGAGCCCTGGAGCCTATCCCAGCATGCAGTGGGTGAGAGGCAGGCTACATCCTGGACAGGCTGCAATGGCTTACGCACAAATAGACAAACGTGCTCACATTGACTTTCACACCCACAGGAATTTCAGAGTTTTCCGGGAGACCCAACCTGCGTGTGTTTGGACTGTGGGAGGAAAGTGAAGCACGGGAAAAACACAAGGAGAGCATATAAACCAAGCTGCTAGGATGAGCCTCACGCTACGCCCGCTGGTGGAGAGCAAAAGCTTAATATGTCCCTGCAATTAAATGTCTTACTAAATTTAAAATGTGAAAATACAAGCACCTTAAATAATGAATTCACACGTTAGGCTGGACTTTAAAGAGGTGAAGTCTGGGGGTGGTGGGGGGTGGGGTGCCACTGACTACATGCTTTAACATCAGAGTCCCTAATCGCCTGTAGTCAAGTGTAACCCACCATGTGCTCGAGCACGTGCGGCGTTGTGTCATCAGAGCCACAGTGTGAGGATGACTCACCGCATATGCGCTCGCTCACACTGCCAGATCTCCAGCGAAGCCTCGCCTGCAGGTGCTCGCACAAAGAGAAAAACACAGACCGCAATGCCGCTGCCCGGAGACAAACGCCTGTCCAAAATACTCCACTCAGTGCACAGCCAGATAATTAGGAAATAATGCACTGGTGCTGAAACTAAAGCACACGGGAACTTTTGGGACTCACTCGCAATTACCGGCTCTCTGCTGTTTACACGACACATTCATAACTTCCGTAATGACTCTATACTGTACACAGCCCAGCCCTGGCAAAAAAATAAAAAAAAGCACATGGGAAGGATGATTTTTATGTGGGAGTGTTTTGTTGGTAGTGCAATGCTCTCATTATGTTACTGTATGCATGTTGGCAATTATCTGGTTAGCATGCTGATTTATTTATGAATAACCAAATTGATAAAAGTTCCTGTTATTATTTTTTGGGATGAAACATATTCCCTATCTAGATACAGATCATCAATAAGAGTTTATAATTGAAAAAATAATGTTGTGTGAGATCTGAAATTACATTTTCTGTAATAGATCTCATGAGGCAGAGTTCTGCATGAACGTACACACTCAGCACGGCCAACAGTCCCCTTAAATCCAGTCACGCTTCACCGAACTGCAAACACTCTACAGTTCCCTTATGGGACAGATTTTTTTTCCATGCATTATTCCCGGGGATTTGTGACAATGTAAAAAAGGGCTTTAAAAAAAATTCCTGTACAGATCCCTGGACAAAACGATTTTTTAAGAAATAAGAATCTTCAAGTAGTTTTGGGTTTTTGGTTGTTAAAAATCTAAAATGTTATTGATTCTTTCTTGGCTTGTGTTCCATCGTTCCATCAAGTTTCATGGAGATCTGTTCAGTAGTTTTAGTGTGATCCTGCTGGCAAACAAAAATATGTTTCTCTTCTAGTGTGAAGACTCTAAATAGTAATTTCTCATTTAACTCAACGCACTACTACATGAACTCGTTACATCTATTCTTAGACACTACAGCTCTTATTTTGTCTGTCTCAAAGCTCATGAACAAGCTTACTATCCTTATCATAATCAACCCTCCCCTCACCCCAGTGAATGAATCCCTCAACCTTGTTATAATATACCTGAAAACAAACAACTAAAACTACATTCTCATACAGGACATTATTACATTATACATCTGTGTCATTATTATCATAGCTGCGACATTCTTATCAGACTGATTTCATATAGAGAGGAGAGGATTATGAAGATAAATATGCTCTGCTGAGTACACCCAACTAAGCTTGGAGTTGGCCTAATTACGAAGACACCGGCTCTAAGACCCCATCCCAGCCTTCTTTGTCTTCATAATGCATTCATGATGGGGTGATTCATTGTGCCGTGCGAGAGCCACTGTCACTGTGCTACTGGATCCACCTAATATTGTTCAAACAGGTGTTTAATGAGAAGCCCCAGCTCCCAGACACTGATGGGATTAACAGACGGTTTTTTTGTTCCCCCATGTTCTCTGTGGAGAACTCAGAGCTCAAAAAGCTCCGACAGGCAGAAGTGTGGGAAGACATGAAATAGATTCTGTGCTTGACCACTGATTAACCAGGCGTTACCTTTTGACCGCAGGCAAAGGAAGAGTGAAATAGAAAAATGTCATATATTTCAATATATTAATTTGGGATTTTTATCTAGTGTATTTCAGCAGGTTAAATATGTCAACCTGAAAAAGTGTTTTTTTTTTCTCCACGTAGAACTATAATTTTACCACAATGGCAATCTTTGAGGTATACACGTGCTAGACATTTAATTACAGCTGTTAGAGAGATGGTAAGGCATCAAGAAAGAGGCACCTTTTCAAAAGAGCAGAAAAGAGGATAATAGTTCAGCTTCTCGTGAGTTTTCCTTTTTTAGTCTGGAACGTATTTAGAAAAATTGGAGCTGTTGCTCTCTAAAGAGGGTTTTTTTCTCAGCCTGCAAATATCAATCATTGTCTGTCCGCAACTTGGCGTCAGCGTTATGCTCTCGTCATGATGCAGGGTCACGTCTTGTTAGTCTCATAGCCCTGCTTATTTTTCACTGCAAGACAGCCAAGTTTCAGTTAGTCAGTTAATGAATATGTTTTTGAATTTCCATATTGCTTTAAATGAGGATGATTTATTCAGGCCCCTTTCCCCTTTCTCTCCCCCAAAGCACATCTCATAGAGTTTTTTTGTTTTTTTTTAAATGCAGTTGGGAATCTCAATCATTCCTGAGAAGGAAATAGCCCAGAACATGTCAGATGGGTGAAACAAAGTCCGCCTGCCACTGCTGAGCTTAGCTCACCAGGGAGCCTAAACCAGCATGCCAGAGGCTGCCTCTTGCAAAACCAAAACCGAGATGGAAATGTGGAGTGTCCCGGTACACAGACGGGAAAATGCTTTGTTACCTTGGACAGCCAATGGTGGCTGTTCAGGGCTGATAACAAAAATGCCCGCAGGTCAGTTTCATGGTGTTTAAAAGCACCATTGAGATGAGATATGTTTTCTCCTGGACATTACTGTCATGCAGCACCCCCTGTGTATATTAATACAAATATATGTGGTTCATTTCTGTTAATCATTTATCTCATCTAGCTGATGAAAACATCCCTTTTGCAGAAGCTGCTCTGACACAGAGCCTGTGTTCAGTAATACCACATCCACCGTGGACATTTTTAATGGTTACTACTAATTCTATTATCACTGTGAAATGTCCGATTACCTCTCAGGCCTATTGTGCCATGCCGAGAGGGTATAGAATTTACAGCACAGGATGCAAGGGATCCAATGACACTGGGGTAATCTGATGTAATGAAATAATAATAAAAATGATGAAAAAGACCGTGGCGACCCGGGGGGGGAAATCTTTCTTTGGCGTTTGATACCACGGGGGCTGTTTACAAACGATCCCGGTAATTCTCTAAATCATTACAGATGATCCCAATGACTTTCTCTGCCTCTCTCCGCATATCCCTTCCTCCCCGCGTGATAGATTAACCGAGCGGTAACAATGTCTCTCCTGCGGAATGGACAGTGCAAATCGTTGTAGGTTCTAAGCCAGCCAGCGGAGACGGGGCCGGCTGGGCAGAGTGATAGATTAGGGATTTTTAAATACTCCTCCTGGTGAGCTCCGCTGCGGCCAAAAGAGCAGCTGGGGTTTTTCTCACTCGGCGAGGGGGGGCTGGAGAAGGGCCACAGATGGCCACGGGCCCTGCAGGTCAACACTATTCAAAGATGCATCCTGGAGTGAATGAGTGCGTAAATTAATCAAGGCCCTGCGGATGCACTGGAATTTACTACCCAGTGTTCTCAAGTAATGAAGCCTGTACTTTAAATCCATATTATATGTGACACGTGTGCTATAAAGAAGACTGCAGAACCATTACTGCTCTGTCAAGCCCAGAGAAATATGATTAGTCCTTGTTGATTTAAAGACACATGTCACTTCACATGTAGCGGGGAGAATAATAATGTAAACACTTCGACTTTGAGGGAACTAAATCACCGCTGAAAACGCCGCTGGTTCCTTTTAGGATTTCATCACGCTCCTTAATTACTGTTGGTTAGATCGTTCCCTCGTTTTTGAGCTGAAATACAAAACCTTTTTTATCTTTTTCAAGGTGAGCGCGGATGATCTGGCCTTTTTGAAGCTCTGTTTTCATCACATGCAGGTAGAAACACATCAGAGAGCTCTGAGCTGACAGAGGCTGCTGCTGGCAATCAACCTTACATGACCCAACTTAGTGGTCGGAGTTACCTCTGCTAAGGGATTATGTTTTCGTCTGAGTTGGTTTGTCTGTCTGTTAGTTAGCAGGGTCGCAAAAAACGACTGCATTGATTCCCACAAAACTTGGTGGAAGGATGTAACGGGGGTCAGGAACGAACCCATTCAATTTTGGTCTGAATCCAGATCAGGGGTGAATCGTTATCTTTAATTTGATTTACCATTGTGAGGGTGTTATTCAACATTCTCAGGGAATAATTCATGGATCTTGATGAAAAAATCTGACATTTGTGTGTGTGTGTTTGTGTTGGTAAGCATGTGCAATTTGGTGCAGATAAAATGAAGATTTAAATGTGGTTTCATAAGGTGACTGTTGGTCCTTTATATGAGCGCTACTGAGTGCCGTTCTAGTTGTAAATGTAAATAACTGTGAATAGGCTACATATTTTCATCAGTCTCAGTGAAACCGATGTGTTATCAAAGCAATTCAAATCTTTTACTGAATAGAAAAACAATTTTCTGGCTCTTTGCAGCATTAAATGGACATGACGTTTTAGCTCATGCCACCAAATCAAATGTAAAACTACTGTTACAAGTGAATGAAGATGAAATGAAGGGATGACCACTTCATGATAAATTAGATTTTCAAATTTTCTCATTAAAACTTGAGCCTTCACTTTCAGATATCACCGCGTGTGTCTCCCTGAGGTCACTTAAGTCCTCTCTGACTTAATTACATTAGAAGTGACCAACGGGTTGTCAGGCTGGCTTACTGGCTTGAGTACTTACAGAAGAGAATGGGGCTACATTTAAACACACACACACACACACACAAACACATCTTAAACGGATTAAGTACCTGCATAAACCTGTGGCCAAGCAGGCTGTTGGATTTGAGCAGAAGGATCCATCTGAAAATGCTGCCCTGAAGTGTGAGCGTGTATGGATTAGTGAGGTCAGTCACACTATGGTAGAGGGTTTGACCTCAGGGTGGATTTCAGAAGCTCAGGCTACGTCCACACTAAACACTTTAGTTTTAAAACTATAAATGACCATTCATTTACACATGGCACAGGCGGGAGGTAGAGCAAGAAACAGCCCTGGTGAAAAGTAAGACCAGAGGTTTCTCTTCTTGGACGGAGTGTTAGCCACGTTTTGCATTCATGGCTGTTAGTTGAGTCATGACTAACAAGAAACAATCAGGAAGTGAATAGTGGTCCCTCAGTCATTTTATCCAATTATTTCTTCCTGTTTCTTCCTGTTTCAGATTAAAACAAGCCCTGGAGTTTGCAAGGCTCTCTATTAAAGGCACTCATAAACTCTGGAAACAGTTAAATACATTGTTCTGATGGCCTTTTTTCCCTTTAACATATAATAGCTATCCCATTATTTGGAGGAATCATTGCTCAGTGGATATCATAAAACACTGGTATAAAATAGGCTCATCATTGCCATCATTTTTTTGTCAGCATTTTCATCAATATTTTACTATTTTAATGTGCTGTAAGATGCTAATTGACCAATTTAGCAATATAGTTAAATTTGAAGACAGAAAGTAGAATTTAAGTGGGACAATTATTTAAAAGTTATTGTCGCAGTATCTGGGTGGAATGGTAATTGGTCTGTATTTATATTTAGCTGCGCATCACCCATTCATTCACACACACACACACACACACACACACACATTTATACAGCGCTACTATAAACAGCACCTTTTCTATCACATACCTTTCACATCACAGCCATCAGAGCCAATTCGAGGTTCAGTAACTTTCCCCCGAGGACATTGCGACATACGGACTGGAGGAGATCGAACCACCGATCGTAGTGTGGACGACCCGCTCCTTCTCCTGAACCACAGCCGCCCCAAATAAATAATAAACATGTTAATGTATTAGCAGTTTGATAAAAGAGTATTTAGATGGAATAAACCTTTAAAACTAGGGTTTTGAAACTGCAGCCTCCACTTAGATGGCGTTGTCACGAAAGTGTATGGTCCTAGAAATGCAGTCCTGAAAGTGCAGCCAGTGGTATTGTAGGAACACAGTATTGTAATTCTCAGGGACCTCAGTTGTGCTTGGCTGAGTGCAGACAATATCTATTGTAGCAGTGCAGCCTGTTCCAGTAGACAGAATTCCCACTGCATCAACTCCCGTACACAATGTCATAAAAATGTGTATAATCTTTGCACCTTTTGTCGGTGGCCCTGTACCTTGACATACCTGTCATCACAAATAAACCCTTCCTCCCCCAAAAGCTGTGACCCTGCTGTGAGTGCATGTTCGTGGACCCCACATTTCGGGACCGCGCTGCACTATCAAGCCTCCCGTGGAGGCTTTGATGTGTCAACTGATATCCGGGGGTGGAGGCACAGAGCGATTTACAGTGGCAGAGTTATGATCAAATGCATCGGGAGACATTAGGTTTGGATGTGCAGCGCGAGCAGGGCCTGTCCGTGTCAAGAGGAGGAGGGAAGAGAGAAAAGTGCACGGTGTCTTACCTCAGGCAGAGTGTCATCTCAGCTGGGAGGATTTTTATCAGAGTTTTGATGTTTCTCACTCAAGCTTTCTCTTGTAAAATTGTCTCAGTGTACTGTCAGTATACTTCTTTCCAAGTAAAAAAAAATGACGGTATATTTCCACTTTAGTATAGTTGCAAAAAGTGGGATTCAAGCTTCCACTGTACTGCAAATACTAGAAATACAAAAACGGTCCTGTTAGTGGTAGTAAAAGGACGGTGCAATGGATCCAAGGGAAATTTCACCTTGATTGAGATTGACTCTGGAATTTAACTCATTTGAAGTGTCCACGTTCTAGAAACCTAAGTCGACAGTCGATCGTTCAGTCCCGGGGTAAAACCTAGTAAAACCACAAAGGTTGCACACAGCTTTGCATATTAATCCAGCCCTTCAACTGCAGCCTTTGCCTCTCGTTGGCGTAAATGGATGGCGAGTAAACAGACCTAATATGCAAATCATTAAGTCAACAGTTCAGACTGTGTTAAGACTACATGGAGGTCACAATGACATGTTTCTTCCCAATGACCACATTGATTCGCAGTTGAAGTGGTCCCATATCTGATTCAACATCGACGTACAAATAGTAACAGTGTCCTTGTTTCGCATGTCGATTGTACGAGATCAATGTTGACCACGTGAAACAGATGTTTAAAACATGTGCATGAAAATGTCTCTTACTCTGCAACTTGTCGGTGAGACGAGGTGAAAGCTCGTTTCTACTCATCCAGTGAAGAGTGCACCATTCTCTGTTTCTCATTTACAAGTTTATTTCCTTGCTGAAGGACCATGTCAACACTACAGATGAAATATGATGCGTTCCTGTTAAATTTCCCAGTGGAGTTTTCTAATAAAACAGACATTTAACCCAAATGCTCTGTGTTTACGGCTTTTAGAAACATGATTCATTAGTTTCCTCCTTCATACAACATAATGTAGCTCGCTTTTCTTGAATGGGAAAGGTGCAGTGGTTATCTCACAGCAAGAAGGTTCACAGTTCAAATCCCAAGGCGGGGTCTTCCTGGGTGGACTTTGCATGTTCTCTGCATGTGTATACGTTTTCTGCAGGCACTCCAGCTTCCTCCCACAGTCACTAAACATGCATAATGTGGGTCAGGTTACATGGACACTCTAAATTGACCACAGGTTCGAATGTCTGAAACCTGCACTATTTACATCCGTTTACTTGTTTGACTTTAGTGGTGTGTTGCTTCATTTCTCGATCCCTTACCTCCATCTGAAGATCAGTGGCCTCATGTGAAACTATTGGTCTATTGTGTTACCGGCATGTTCATGTGTACATGCACATTCTTGTGTAGAATCACAAGGACAAACAAATGAAGGACCAACATTTAATACATTGCTCCATGAATATTTATAGCGATTATCAAAAGATGGACAAAATTGACCCCTGGTGCCCAGGCAAGGGTATTTGCATAATAAGGTCATAACCCTTCATTTTCTGTCTAATAACTCTGTTTAACTGGAAAACACACATATCCAACATCAAGGATCAGTGTCCAACTTCAGGCCTCACCTCACATTTGTCTCCAGTCAAAAATGGCAATGATAAATTCTCCAAAATGTATAGTTATAGAAATTGCAGTTAATTAATTCATATTCACAAATAGACGGACAGACAGACAGACAGACAGACAGACCCACAGATAGATAGATAGATAGATAGATAGATAGATAGATAGAAGGACAGATAGATGGACAGATAGATAGATAGATAATAATGAAAAACAATAGGCATGACAAAATTTGCTCAGTAGTAATTATCACATTTCAAGTGTTCACTCTACAGACAATCTCTGCATAATTACTTGAGAGATTCACAAAAATTACAAAAAAACTCTTGCAATGCCCCGTGATCTGGATCCCCACCAAAATGTAAGGCATTTATTCTATCAGTGGTATAAGATGTATGTGTGAGAAGGCCCAGAGTGTTTCAGAGATGTGTGAAGATCAAAAGCAAGACATTAACTTTTGTTTTAAACGTATCCTGTGGCAAGTTTAAACTTTTTCGATAGTACGAGAGGGTAAAATGACAGACAGCGGTAATGGAAGTTTTGTCATTTTGACTTTGGAGCCTAAGATGTGTTAAAAAGTCGAGTTTAGGGGGACAATGAGGGAATTCAAGCTGAAGGCATGAGGGGTCAGAGACAGGCAGATCTGAGCCTCGTGTTGAAACCAAACTCTACACGATGGAGGTATTGATTAAATGTTCTCTTAAAAGTTGGATGGAGAAGGTCACCCCAAGGTTTTCACAACGGGGGAATGGAGACGCTTTTGACCTGTCAGATGACGAGGCTCTGAGTGGGTACAAAAAGTCACGGCTGTCTTCTTAAATGGAATCTATCCATGCTGAAACTCACTGGAATCAACCCCTGCGGACCGAGGTATGTGTCAAAACATCTGAAATGTCTTTCAGGGGTTTTGGACCAAGTAATGAAGAGAGGCTGTGTATGGACCTCACATAAATACCTCAGAGGCTCTAAAGACCAGCTATGAAGTCATGAGGTAAATGGGATGTAATTGCACCCATTCTAATAATGGTAATGAATAGAATAATAATTTGAGTTAATTGATCAGAGAATGTCACCTTGAGTTCAATCATCATTTTAAGGCTTTTTCCCAAATGTTAATGGGAGAATAATTTGGAAGAAAAAAAAAGATTCTATTAACAAACTGGGCAGGTAGAGAACGTGTGACTCACATTAAATCTGCAGAGGTAAAAGCAATTTAAAATATAAAAGTAATTATATGTTGGACTCATCACGGAAGCAAATTCACACATTGAGCAGACACAGAGCAACATTAGCTAATATTATTTACAGTCATGTTTTCGGCCACATAAGCATCACACTTTATATATATATATATATACACATATACAGTACAACTTATGCCTGACAATTTATATGGTTATATCTGATGATCCACTCTACTCATGTTTTTTATGTGAATACCTACCCACTCATAAACAAGATGATACATCTCAAAATTATTATCCTATAACAAATTAATTGTTCATTTTTGTATCTGTTTTTGAGCTTTACCAACTCCCCTTCTGTTCAGGTGTTTAACGGATTCATCCATTTTTTTTGTGTGTGTGCTGAAAAAGGAATTGAGGATGGTCAGAGCAGTGAGTCACCAAAACAGTAATGGAGGGCTGTAGAACAAAATGAATACGCTCAGGAAAACCACATGCAGATATGAGGTAACTAATTACAGAGCTTGGTAATAATTATTTGTGTGTGTTACTATGAGCTCTCCCTTTCACATCTTTTTTTAAACATTCCTGTATACAGAATATTTATATGAGCAGCTTTAAACACAGCACAGTTAATTCAAAGTGTTTTACAGCACAGAAGGAAAACGAGAAGTAAAAGTATAAAAAAAAATAAGAAAAAGTAAAATTTGTATATATCTGTTAAATAATAGTGTAATAAAGTACAAATTAAATAAAAGTATAATAAAATAAGCAAACTGTATAACAATCCAATAATCTTTGCTTCTGATTGACTGTACAAGAAAGAATCAGGCTGCTCAAGGGCACATTGACAGCAGTGGTTGAGGGAGAGCGACTTGTTCGATTAAGGGGATTTGGTCCGGCGACCTCGCTCCAGTCACCTCTACGTTCTGCCCCACAGAGTTGAACGCAGCAGTAATTGGCCACAGCCTGCCGGGGAGGAGTCGCTGAGAGTTGGAGGAGCAGCACATGCTGTGAGCTTCCCTTTCATGGTGACCATGTTCCTGATTTGGCACAAGTCAGCCCTCGGGGAGGATGCAAACAGCTGTGCGACACACACATACACGCACACAAACACACTCACACCCACACACACACACACACACGTCTTTATTCCCAATACCCTTGCTGACTTTCATTGGTCTGCTTTGACGCTGCATGCTTGATTCAGGATTCCACTAATATTACACCATAAAAGGTTACTGTGACTGCTCTGTGTGATATTCCTCTTGAATGCTTGGAACACTTTTCAATGTAATTCATGGTTTGAAAATACAGAGTCAGTAATGAATGAATAAATAAAAAGTGTGTTGTTATTGAACATCCAACTGCTATTTACAATAAAATCTTGTTTGTCATTTGAGACCTGGTCTACAGAGGCAGCAGCATAAATACAAAAACATAGTTACAGACAGAAAACACAACAGGAGACATGACATGAAAAGAAAACTGAAAATCATTTAAAGGGTGGGACATTTTATGTAGCCAGGTAAATTAAATAGCTACATCTTAAAGGGATAGTTCACCCAAAAATGAAAACGCATTCATCATCTATTCACCACTATGCCGATGGAGGGGTGGGTGAAGTGTTTGAGTCCACAAAACTCTTTTTGAGTCTCAGGGGTAAACAGCGTTGCAGCCAAATCAAATACGATTGAAGTAACTGGGGGACCGATTCTAAAATGTATGCTGTGAAGATGATACTGCAGGGAACTTCATTACATCGTATTAACTTAATTAAACATGATTTGAAGAATCTGACCTGCCAACTAAAACACTGTATAAAGCTTAAGAAGAGGGGGCAAAAAATACAACTGAGGGAGTTAAGCCCCTTAAAGGGATAGTTCACCGAATAATGAAAATTCACTTAACTTATCTTTTCACAACTATGCCGATGGAGGGGTGGGTGAAGTGTTTGAGTCCTCAAAATAATAATTATATATACATTTTATTTATAGAGTGGATGAGCAGGATTTGATTTAACCCTAAAAGTCCACTACCAGAAGTGGCGATGCTAGTGGAAGTAGCAATGCGAACGCGCACCCAACGCGTGCCCCTGGGAGAGAGTGACGTAGATAGACGTGGCTGCTGGTGGAGTTGCAGGCTGAGTTGCAAGGTTGATGTTAGGTTGAGTCGCCAGGAGGTTATGTTGGTTTGGAGGTAGATTTCGAAGGGCTGGTTGGGGTTGTGACTGTGAGATGATGAACTGATGGGGTGCGGTGATGTGGTGGCCAGGCTGAACCAGAACAAACTGAGGCAGATTCTGCGGCTGTATTTGTGTGAGTGTGCATGGACACAGCGGAAACGGTGTGTCCATGAGAGCATGGACGCGCCTCCGAGGAGGATATCAGAGGACGTTTAGGCTATAAACAGGGCTTCCGGAGCCTGAGATGACACCACAGGAGCAGTATGGAGTATGGGTCCCATTTACTTCCATTGTATTGGATTTAGCTGCAACAAAGTTTACCCCTGAGGCTCCAGAATTGTTTTGTGGACTCAAACACTTCACCCACCCCTCCATCGGCATAGTGGTGAGTAGATAATGAGGGAATTTTCATTTTTCTGTGAACTTCGAGACCCCTCGTGGCACCAGGCCTGGCTGGGTCAACGTTTGTTGTTCTCAGCAAGAAGTAATCGACACAAACAAAAACATTGCTCACATGGACACAGAATGTAGGGGGATTTAAACACAGGGAGAGGCATCCTGAGGTTTACAGGACTTTCTCTTGACATAGATTGCCAAAGCAAAATCTCAAAACATTGACAAGCTAAAGAGTCACGATCTTCAGTGCCCTGTGTGGGATGTTTACTGTTGAACTTGCAGCATGATGCTCGCTGCCATGCAAAGCCAGAGGCACAGGATCCCCTGCCTGTAAACAACCCCCATGTGTCTGCACACCAACAACACAAAACAACAAGTCTAAATGTTATTTCTCCTGTTATGTGAGCAGCTTGAGGGCCATGACTCTGGTTCATGATTTGCATGACGAAGCAGGTGGAACGTCTCCCACCTGTGTTAACGTCCTTCTGTAAGTGTAAGTGAATGGCCAACTCAGGGGTGGTCCTTATTTACCCAGCTGTTACTGTAGGTTGAGTCAACTCGAGCCAGCGCCATCCCCCCTCCTCACCGTGGCATGGGTGGAGAAGGATTAATCCGTATTACATGCTTTTCTATGATGCTGGCTTGAACGAATCCTGTTCTTTCCCCTCTACCTCTTCCCCTGCTGACTTATCACTGAGTGTGTGCAATAAACTAACAGCAGGAAGCCCCGGAAAAGCATCTGCCCTTGTCGCGAGCTATCAGATTTTATCGGAAAGACTATTTTCTGTTTAATTAGATGTAGAAGTGGCTACATGGGACAGTCATACTGACCCCACAGAACCATTTCTTTAGCAACTATTGCTTTCAGACCTTCATCACGTCCCCGGGGATCATATTGTCACCTGGGTCCTCAAACGCCCTTGGCACTTAATTAATCAATTGATGTGATTGAGTGACCTCTGTGTGTGACACATAATGAGCTCCTGATTAAAATCGTTACAGGAGGGAGTGGAGCCACTGTCATCGCTCACAGGTCGCACTGATACTCAGATCCACTGTAATGTAACATTTTGTTAATGATGAATATCATCGAATCACAGCAGATAACATTAAATGTACATTTCTCCTTTTTTCCAGACGGAAGATCTCTCTTTTTAATTGACAGAATGGAAACAGAGTGGAGCAGGCTATGGACATAAGACCTGCAGTCCAATAATAAGACACAGTGGTAAAACTGGGAACTTGAATAGAAAATGTTATGCATTTATCTCAATGTCTTTCACTTCCGAGTCACAGCTTTCAAGATCAGCCATTATCCTCACAGTGTTCTTAATAGAGAACTAAAACTACAGTTTATGAAATGAATTAGTTCAGTGGTAACGTTTTGATATATTTTTTTTTTATCTCAGCCTGTTTTCACCCCTGTCCTTTTATTTGTTTGCTGGTTTGTGTGTAAACATGATTTCATAAAAACTACAGGACAGATTAGCACCAAACCCGTTGGTCTGACACAGGGAAGAACTCATTACATTTTGGCACAGATGCAGGATCAGGAAGCTGATCCTTCTTTTTTTCACTTTCATTAATATTATGAGATTTTTCTAAATTATCACTGTTTTCCCAATGGTTTTAAACATGGATTCAATAAAAAGACAAATGTATTGGCTCCAGTCGGTGCAAATCTAGTTTGTTCATTGTTTCAGTGAAGATAAGATAAGATAAGGTTCTATTAGATTCTCTTGCCAGCTTCCTCTAAGATTACAGTTACACAATAGATTACAGAGAATAAAACAATTGAGTAGTAATTCTAACAGTTTTAAATATATTACAAGTGAAAAATAACATATAAAGTGTTTACGTAAATCAATTGATTCTGACAGCTGATAATTCCCATAAGTCATTACTTATTTTTCCTAGAAAAGATTCTACTTGCTCTCAGTTAAGGTTAAGAATTGAGACATTCATTGGAGAAATATATGCATCTATCAATCCATCCTCCACTTGCGCTGCTCAGGGTCACAGGGAGCTGATGTCCAAATGAACCACTCGCTGAGTAGCCATCCTTTGTTTTCATTTGAAGCAAAGCCTGCTCAAGAGGGATTAGGGAGTACGACTGATACTAGATATACAAGCATGGAAAACTCATCTCAAAGCCGAATTCATCTGCTCATAGAATCATTACACAAGTGCACGTCAAGCCCATCTGATTTAGCAGGACACATGGAGGTATCAGAAAACGTTCTGAGTCAATAAGCCTCAGCATCAGTTAGTTAGCAAACCACTAGAATCTGGATGGAAATGGAGGATCAGAAGATAACCACTAAACAGAGTGGATGGAGTATTGGGCGCAACATTCGCTGAGGGAGGACTCGCGACGTGACTGGTTTGTTAATCCTAAAAAAGATCATTAGAGTTTGATTTACCTATGTTAGCTTTCGTTGTATAATAACTGCAGGACTATGGATGTAAAGATGGAATGATCCTGGAATGATGAATTACACTGCATCTATTATAGACAACTAAACATACAATACTTGTACGAGATAAAAGGTCTGTGGTTGTTAATTTTCAGGGTTCATCAAGAAAAAGACAAAATCAAAAAGGGTCAAAATGTAATTGTGTTTATAAAATAAAAATAAATTGTGAAATACAGCAACAAAACAAAAATCTTTGATATAATCAGTGGCTTTTAAACGGCATGGTCCCCTGATTGTTCTATTGCTTGGATCTAGTTTAACTTGGATCATTCAAATAGACTCATTAGGCCTTATTTAATTTGGGCTGTCTTTTGGGTGAAACATTCAATAAACCAATCATCTCCCATTCCCTTTCAAAGCCAGGTACAATTACAATTGTGGATTGGCCAATTAAAGAGGAAGAACAATGCAGCGGAAACAGATTTACAGCGCAAGCGAACCATCTGTGTATAACAAGCAGTGTGCACATCAATGAAGATTTATTTTTGCCATCTTGATAATTTCCCCTTAAAATAGTGGTGACTTCAGACCAGGTTTTGTCAGAACCTCAATTGCTTTCCGCTGCCTCAAGACAGCAAAGTGCCCCAAATGCACCGGACTAAAAGTCATTGCAAGACCCACCCACCCATGGGCTCTCAAGATGGGTGCGAGTGCTTTTGATGGATGAACAACACAGGCGATGGATGGGAAAATGACAACTGCTAATTAACAAACCCACTTACGTTGTTGAAGTTAGGGCCGATATTTGCACGTAATGACTGTAATGGTTTTTTGAAGCTATCCTCTTTAGTGTCCACACTACTGGACCTCCACTATAGTTTCAGTTGCACCCTAAATAGTTTTTTTACCAGAACCGGGCCATTGACTGTCTGACATGTAGCTGAGCGCTAAGTTGCAGAACTCTTTGTGACCAAACCACAATGTTCCTGAACTAACACACTTCTCCACACTTGGTGCACACGAGTCCAACGTATAAGTGATAAGTGTTAATGAAGCTACAGAGGCAGCCTTCAGGGGACACTCGTCCTCTGTTGAGCCTGACGTCCTTCCAATAGCCCTGCTCCAGTTAATACATTTGAGTGTGGGTCATTGGCCACCGACTCCATCAAGCTCCATCAGTTTCAACAGAGGCTCTACTGAAAACTTTGAGGTACAAAAAGAAGAAATAATATATATTATAGAAAGGTGGACCAATGCAGATTCATTTCAGACTGATGGTCAGATCATTTTTTTTTAAATGGAACATGATAATGAAGGCAGAGTTATTAATGTGTGTAAAGAGCAATTTACATTCTCACAATATCTTAAAAAGATGGAACATTATCTTCTGTGAGGTCATTTCTATTGTCAGGAAACTTAAGAGACTTCATCTGTAAGGCAATGGGATATTTTATGTTTTAGAATTAATTGGAAAATGATATAATCACACCTGTGACTGCTTATTTACATATTTCAAACAAAAAGAGCCAATCCCCAAAAAATGTCACACAATGAACTATCAAATAAAACAATATCATATAATTCTTATATTAAACCCTTTTTCTTGTTTCCTTACTTTTATTGTTGTTGAAATATTTATTCCATCTGCTCAATGTTTTATATTACAATCATGTTAAAATATAATATTTTGAATACAATTAACAAAAAGATAAGATACAAACTACTTGCTGGATTTTGATTTTTTGATTTTTTTTGGGCCAAAATAGCAAGTAGGTTCGAACATTTAAAGAAATTTATATATTTTTCACATCAAATCCTTAAACTATTTTAGTGAGTTCCTCGCATTGTGTCTTGCTGTCACATTAAACAGGACATGCATTTACCTCTCATCTACCCTGGCTGTCACTTGCCTGAATGCATTTCAACCCTTGACTTGTTCTAACACACCATTACGGATGAGGGAGAAAAAGAGGATTTCTGCAGTGAATTGGTGTCAAAACTGTTTGCTTTGTGCTCCATCAAGGACTGCCCGGAAGCAGCTGTCATGCCTCTGTCTACCAGTTGACATCTTTACCACATTATGGTTCATGAGTTGTTTTGAGGTTGGCCTGTGCAGATGCATCAGGCAGTATCTGAGTAAACCTAGACCTTTTCTTTATCTCTCCATTGCAGCTTTCGATTACTCAGTGGCACCAAAAACAAAAAAAGGTCTTCACGATCCCCTGACGTTTCTAGCAACTGCGGTATCAGCAAAAAGAGCTGGACTAAATATACTGTGGTATTGATCCTTCACGCATTAGCATTTTAGTAGATTAAGTGGAAAACCGTGGGGGTGGTCAGTTTTTCCATACCGCCATCACAGTGTCAGTCATCAATCTCTTGTGTACACACATGGAGTCCTAGTGAGGTATCTCTGCAAATGAAGACAATGAACTGTCAGGCACAGCCCTCATTCTGATGTTATAATCCTTGGCGTAAGAATTATGACATTGACTTACCTTTCTTGTTTTAATTGGAAAATATTCAAGTAGTATTTAAACTAACACTGTAGACGAAACATTGCATGTGATACTAAAACTGCAAGGAGCCCCAGTGAAAAATCATGCTGAATATCCCAAGACAGCAGTAATGCATTGGTAGTTATGAGCCTCTTATGTGGCAGTGAAGATAGAGTGAGGACAATGCAGATGCCAGTGGAAGTAAACAACCAGTCCAAAACAGAATGTCTGTTATTTGGAAAAACACTTACACACACACTGCTACCCAAAGGCAATTCTCCTATAATTGGAAGATGGCTGATGCAATGTAAAATATGGTAATTTCAAATTTAGACATCAATTTGAACTAATTAAAAAACAATTAAAGACACAATTCCCTCCTATTATGAAATGGCAATACTACATGTTCTTGCTTTATTTGCATTATGACCACCCTTGTGAAACAACATTTCATTTAGAGAGCATTATTTATAAGACATATGGATAAGAAGTACCAATAGCACACTTAATTAATCATGTATAACATGTCTACCTGATTTCCAAATCTAAATCATATAACAAACACATGACCCTCTAACAATGCTGGTATAGTATTTCCTTTATGTGAGATATAACAAGCAAAACATTTAGCGTAATAGGGCTGTGTATACATCAGCACTAAAAACAATAGTAATAACAGTACAATGCTAGCTCTTCAAAAAAAAGTGAGGTTTATTGATGACAGCAATTGCTCTAAGACAATTACATACTACATATGACGTATTCCAAACATGACATATTTACGCCTCCCTGCATGATGTTCCCTCGAGGATGGTAAATGGTTTGTATTCATATAGCACTTTCCTAGTCTTGATGACCACTCAAAGCCCTTCACAGTACAGTTTGCCATTCACCCATTCACACACACAATCATACAGTGCATCTATTAGCAGCACTTTTTTTCTATGAGAAATCCTCCTCATGTATCCCTTCACCACACCATAGAAAACCAAACAACAAAGACCCTATAATGAAACCCGTTGGTAGGAGAGGTTCCAGGTTCCAGCTCAACCTTGACCTACTTGAGCTCAAACAAACAGCCACTAACCATGTGAGCAACCGAGGACAAAACAAACGTGCAAAGCACTTCAAAATGAAGGTTACAAGGAGTTATTTTGGTGACGGACTTACTAAACAGGAAACCACAATAAAGCACGAGACTGTTATTCAAACACATACCAGTGAAAGGTTGTGCTTTAAAAAAACTAATTTAAGTTGGTACCTTAAAGTTTGCCTTATACGGCCGACACTGTTGTTTCAATTACTTTTAAGTGCATCAAGAACTCACTCTGCATTTCTTTCTTCACCTCCAGGAAAAACAAATTAAAATGCGCAAAAGAGACTAACATAAAATAGGTGAGATGCAATGAAAGCATCTAATCACCAGAGCAGAGTCCCCAGCAAATGCATTCATATTATTGGACAAATGTGTCTGTCGTGATTTGCATCCTGTGCTTATTTTAAGTGGCAATTAAGGAAGTAACCTTTATATAGCAAAGTGGTGGAGAGGCGTGTAGACTGGCAGGATAAAAGGTTGGAGGGACATTTTGTTATTGAAGGTTTACCTCTTTTGTATGCCTGCAACATTACAGATAGAAACAAAAGCAAAAGTGCTTAATAACACTGCATTAAGTACCTTGCAGGTTTTCTCATTTATATGACGTTGACTAAAATGTGATTAAGGAGCAGGAGGTGGTGAAGCGGTAGTAGAGGAGAGGCCGGAAGCTGTGCTGTGAGTCCAATGGATCGGTGTGCAGAGGCTTTTTTTCCTGGCAACTTACTAAGCAAGGTCTACACATTACATATTCCCCATTACTAGGGCTACAAAGAGCTAGCCTCCAGATGGCTTTGGATCAGGAGGCGTGAGGATAGCTAACAGATTGGCTATGACTGGAGAGACAAATGATAGCATGGCAACCAGGACGGAAAGGGGTAGCAACAGAGCCGGCATCTTCCGTAAGGATGACTCCAACGAAGCAAAAGACCAACAGAGACATATTGAGGCCTTATACCGATGACGGGTCACTGGGAGTTCCCTGGCTTTGGATCAGGAGGAGTTATTCATTGGCCAATGCTGCTGTGAATCAAGCCAGGGTCTGATTACCACAGTCCACAAGTCTGGCCCTTCCAAGAAAATGTAAGACTTGGGTTTACCCCTTGATTTGGTATCACTGGAGCTTCAATAAGGTAAGTTGTCACGCTCAGCATGGAGGCTAAAAAGAGAGCCTTCAAATGCCTTTGGATCATGAGAAGTGATCCATTGGCCAATGCTGTTGGGACACAAGACAGGGTTAGATCAGCACTGGCTATGTCACCAAAAACACCCAAATGACCTCAGGAATCCCACTGAGGATGTGCCCGTGATGTTTCTTTGAATCTATTGACAAGGCCATAGCGAAAAGCATGAAGTGGTGGAGTTAATGTTACTCGCTTGTTCAAGACTGCAGTTTCCTACCTGTCACAATCCGACAATTAGATAATTACTTATAAATATAATGCAATATTTTTCTGTAACTAAAGGTTATTTATCGCACACACTTTTTCCATAATCTTAAGGGTCCCATGGTTGCCCTGCACAGCCTGATTACATTTTTTATAGACATTGATTTCAGATAGTAAAAAATATAAATATTATCATTGAGCATAATCCAGGATTTAGCCAATGTCAATGTTCTGTCTAATGATAGCATAGAGGAACATACATCTCTGATAATTATAATCTTCCTAAAAAGAGTTGCTTTTTCTAACAAACTTTTCGGAATGAAATAGCAGTGTTAAAATGAATAGATGTGCCCATCAAACAGTGCCATCCTACCAAGTACTCTGAAGTCCCATTGAATTTCACAGTGTCTGCTGATTTCCAAATGTGGGTGTTCCTGTCATGATAGGGATCCATCTTGCCTTATAAAGGCATTGTAACACTTTCTTTACCTCCTTTTCCCGCAGATATCCTTGGACCGGCCACGATCATTTGCATACTGCAGAGAGAGCTGCAGTGACAGCTTTGAGTTATGACAGATAGTAGAGTTGGCATTCCTAGGAAAGCGACCATGTATTCTGCAGTCAGTGGTTTAATGGATTCCCAGTAATCGGATCCCTCTGATGCATCCACAAGGCCTGTAGCCACTGTAGACAGGAGGAAGAGCACCTTAAAAATGAATGAACTTGAAAATGAGAAGGTTAACATGATTTATGCTGAAACATAGCGGGGGCAAAGCTCATTGACATGATGAGGAGCACCCTTGGAATTCATTTGTTCAGGGCGGCATTCGGCAGGGCGGGATGCCATTTATCTTCATCGTTCATCATCTGTCTATTGTCTTCCAATCTATGAATGACAGGGGAGCCACCGCCGCTTGTATGCTTATGGTTTCCGCTTGCCATATCAGGGGCTGACACTCATACAGCAATATTCTGTCAGATAGAAAACTTGGAAGATCCTGACAGTTTGATGGTCATAACTTCAGCCAGAGGGTTATGCTCAAAGCTAAGGGACCTTTTTGACTACTGGTAAATTGGTGGATAATTTGGTTAAAAAAAATAAAAGTTACATAAATGCGCCTTGGGTGGCATGTATAAAAAAGTACATTCACTTTATATTTTGGTGCGAATACAGAGATCATAATCACTTGACTAACTGGCCTATTGACTTACATAATAGTTGCAGAACAAGCATGTACTTTTACATCTCATACCACATATTCAGCCCTGCGAGATGATCTGTGCAACCACAGGCTTTACATCACCTTAAATGTCTGATTTGTTTTCATCATAAACAAGCATATCAAGTATATCCTCATCTCCTCTTGTTAGTCCGTCACATCCACCCACTAGAGATTCAAGCTGAGGAGGTGAAGCAGTGACATGAGGAGTGAGAAAAAGTGTCCGGAAATAAGTAAATAGGATAAAAGTAAATGTTTGGTGCATGTCCTTTTTTATATAATCATGGTATTGTGTTTATTGTTGAACAATATTGTTAAATCTTGCAACAGTCTATCATAATGTAGTCATTTACTAGAATTAACGCAATGTGGTTGTAAGCCTCCGCCAACCAGAGCCCTTTCAGTCTACATAAATGTTTTCCCGGACTCATATAACGTCACCGTGATCTTTAACCCCCAAAGTCTTATCAATAAATCTTTGTGTCCAAGTGTCAACTGGTCAAACTGTGAAGAAAGTCTCTTAAGGCAGACAGTTTGTGAATGTGACCTTGACCTATGACCACCCACATATAATCAGTTAATTTGGGAGTGCAAATGAACATTTGTAGCAATTTGAAGGGCTCTCTAGGCAATCCTAAAATAACATGTTCATGAGGCTAAAAAAAGGCTTCACAGTGAAGTTGACCTTTTAAACTTAATAATTCTAATCAGGTCTTCCTTGAGTGCAAGAGGATGTTTGTGCCAGAGGCAATGAAATTCTCGTTAGGTGTTCCCGATATCGACCTTGCCGTTAGACTTTCGTCCACAAAATAAGGACAGTTCAAGAAATTCCCTCAAGTCGTTCTTGAGATTTTGTGTCCACAAGAATGGGATAGACTGACAACTCAAAAACATAATGCCTCTGGCCACTGGCCGTCAACGGTATGGAAGCATGAGAATGACAGATCTTACATAGTGACGCTTTAACATGGAACATGGTTCATACCAGCCATTTGGCTAAAGGACACCTGAAGCCTGCAAGGTATCAACACATGTAATTATCAGAGCACTGACAATAAATAACCTGATTTCATAGAAATCAGACAAACGCTGGCTGAACACATTGTAGAGTTATTCAAAGCCTGTTTCACTTTTAATTAAAAAATCTGTATACACATTATACAGGAGCATTGAACAAATAATGTATGTATAATATATAATGAAACTGACTGGCAGCATGATCACGTACATCATCAAGGGTCACTGATGATTTCATTAAATATTGTCCACCCATGTTGCCCCATGGTAGGTTCACTGTCACCACTCAGTGTTGGTACAGTTAGATAATTGACTGTGTAATTAGTGGGTAAAACTATATCTGTTTACCTCCTTGTCAATGGGGAACTGATCTTCATTTCTGGGTACTGCACAGATGTGATGTGTTCTACCAGGTTCAGTTCTTTCTACTCAACCACGGGTCCATCACCTAATGGAAATGCAGGGTCTTCATTCCACAGTGACGTGTATTTTAAAGGGATAGTTCACCGAAAAATTAAATAAATAAAAAAGTAGATAATGAGAAAAGTTTTAATTTTTCGGTGAACTATCCCTTTAACACTTTAAAAAGGGCCCAGACCTGCCATGTGCATCTGTGTTGAAAATGAGAATTGTTCATGTTTATTTATTGAATGAGGGACAATGCATATTAGAATGAGCATTTGGCAACATCCATGTAAATGTGCCATTTGTAGTCATAAATGCACATATTTACCTGCTGTCGTGAGTCGGTAGGGAGACTTCCAGTTCCTTGTTATGACACAATACCCAGGAAGCGCAATCGAGTCGCTCAAGCATGACGTTTCTGACTTAGAGGAACTATAACAAAACGCGCGAGTGTTTTTTCCCCAGAGTTTTTGGGTTGGTAGACATGCCAGATACCCACATTAACCTGTAGAAGCACTAACAAAGTGGAATTTGCATGCTATGTCCCCTTTAAGGTTGGAGTAATTCTTGTGAACCTGTGTAGGTGTACCAGCACACTGCTGGTGCATGACACACAAAGCACACATAGACATAAACGTAGAATGATAAAGGATTAAAATGAATGAATTGATTGGCCTTAAAGATCAGCAGCATTTTCACCAATACCTGATCCAGACATCTAATATCCGTATCTGATTGGTTTATCCGTAATAGTTAAAAACTCCACACTGGGACATTCAGGCAGGTTGCAACATGGAGTACTCGCTCTGCACTGAACCCAGGTTAAGGTAGCGTCAATTAGTTTGATTGGGATGCTTTGCCAAACAACACAGGGGCAGGCTGTGTGCGCCAGCTGGGCGGGAGGGACAGGAACCCTAGTCTGACCAATCCATTGCTTTCAGAGCACATGCAGTGTGCTGGCCAGGCTCGGTTGGATATGCATATTCAGTGGCAGTCACTTTCATCAACAAGCGCCTCTTTGTTGACATCTGCACCTAATCCTCCAGCCTTGTTTATTAACAACAGAGTGGCTTTTGATTGGGACTGCCTCTCAAGTCGCAGACAAAGAAACTGAAATAACTGAACTAACAAGAGATGAAGGGATATTAAATGGGATCTGACAAGAGTGAAAGGACCAGCGCTGATGAATTATTTGCGTTATTTGAATTATTTGTGGAATCATGCATCGTGCCGTTGTTTTCTCCAGTATCAGGGCTAGCATTGTTTTTTACTTTACAAAGCATGCGGGTGACAATAGGAGAGCTGTGGAACTTTCATAAACTTAGATGTCCCACTCATCTTTGCAGTTTTGCTGACTTCCCTCTTCCTCTGAAGTCATTTCATCACTCTTACTCCCTTAGATATTTTATTTCCGAGCTAAGAACCCATTTTCCGTGCGCTCAATATGTCTCTCCCAGTTTCAGCATCATGATGCCGCCGACACATGAAATGGCCTTGGATAGCATGCAATTGGCTCAATAACACAGAAATGGGACAATAAACCTGCAGGCACTGCGTTTATTGCCAATGCATTTTGGTACACTGAATGTCAAATATAATTCTATTCGACTCATAAGATTTCAGATAAAGGTGATTATGTGCATTTCCCATTTTTGCCGTAGTTGGGATGTGACGCTGAATTAAAGATAAAGCTTACCCTGGTCATGTGTTAAGGGTTATTCCAAGTTCATGTATTTGGAAGGACAATGAGCTAGCCACAATGTTTAAAGAGCATTCACACCTACTATATAGTAACATATATATTATTACAATACATGTTTGTGTTGGTATAAAATATACTTTCATGTTCCTGGGATTTAAGTAAAATGTTTGTGTGTCCACAACGACACATATAGACTGAAACATGCACTTGCTTCACTTACATTTAAATGCCAAAATCGGTACCAAGTTAAATTGATGTGTGCTAAATTAACAAAGCATCACAAAATATTGTTTGACATTTTTTCTCTAGACATCTCTCGATACATTTTCCTGAACATTGATCTATGACTCTCCCTATTTTTAACAAACGTATAATTAGACAAAGACACTTCTAATAGTTTGTATTAATGCAGGTTATTGAGCCTAAACCTGTTTTGGAATACCAATTATTGATTTTCGAGCTAGATTTTATATGCAAGATTTTTCTATGAATATGAATCATGATATCTACTATGATGTGTTTATATTCTGTATTGCTGATACACCGCATTATTTGTTCAAAAAGATGAAGAGTGTTTCTCTAAAAGAAGTCTGAGGAAGAGCCTTGTACTCGATATTCTAATTTACAAAAAAACATTTTGTCAATTTGTAGCACAGGATCCTAGTGCAAGAAAGATCATGACCAGAATGGCATATAATAATAAGAGTGGTGGTCCATCACAGTAAATATTCACTCCCACTTCAACTAAGAAACAGTTTTTTAAATTTTTTTACAGACTGAACAAAAATATATTCCAAGTACAAATAGTAAAAGTAATATAATATATACCATAGAAATGTGAGAATTATATCTGGCATATTATTCTGACCTTGGTTCATACGAGGGTGTCAGGTGTGTAAAAACCACACACCTTCCCTCAGACCACCCGACTGGGGTTACTCAGATTTCAACTTGTGTCCATTTGGCACCAAACCAATTCCAATGGTTCTGCTTGCTTGAACACAAGCCATCTTGAAGCTCTTTCAGCTGTGGTTGATGGCTCTTTATATTTTATTTGCCATGATACACAGAGCGCTGAGTACTCAAAAGGACTTAGCTGCGAAGGCTGTGCATCCAACTTCGACTGCATCATTAATATCACTCTTGAAGCCATCTTTTAAAACACTGCTTCTTTATTAAACTGTCTGGTGAAATGTGAAAAGAGGATGGATGTCAAGGTGAGGATGCTGTAATCTTGGTTACAACGTGGTTACGTTTGCAAGGGTCTCACTCTAACTATGTATTCATTCACTACTATTCTCATAGTGAATCTGCCCCAATACATTCCCAGCAGCAAAGCCTTAAATCCTAATTTGAATCAAATATGAATGAATGTAACAATAAAACTGAAATAAGATATTTTTGATCAAGAGAGGGCCGATAGATAACAAAACTTTATTGTGTATTTGTTTTATTTGTCCTCTTTGTGATTAACTTTGTAAAAAAAAATGCTGTAAAAATGTAATATTAATAATAATACTTTTAAGAATAATTATCATTTGTATTCGTAATAGTAGCAGTAGTAGTAGCAGCAACCGTAGTAGTACTATAAAACTACCGAACAGAAAAATAAGCAAACCAAGTAAAGATTCTGCACACACACACACACACACACACACACACACACACACACACACTACCATAAATATCCCCTGGTTGCCACAGTCAGCTCTCTTTCAACGTGTGAGGATGAACATGAAATAGAGCCTGGCTTGCAGGTTTGCAGGCTTCCATGTGTGGACAGGTCACTGCGTCTCCTCCTTACATGTGACTGAATTATGACCAGGGTCAAATATGGTTGGTTACACAGGTGTGCACTTTTCCCCAGGGCCTGGCTGAGCATAAACCACTGGACTGCATGCGCCACCAGGGTTAGACATACGGAGCAGTGACTGGTGGTGATGAGGTCCTCAAAGCCCTGCGCATGCCTGTGTTGTTGTCCTGAATTATTGCCAAATGTGACCCTATATGGACAATATAAGATGGATGAATGACTTTGATTGACTTGTGTTTCCGGAAAGGCTGTTCTAGTGTGATTTAAAAAAAACACTGAGATGCGCACCGGTGACAGGGGGTGCTTGATGTATGCGTGACCTCTGTGGGAAGCCATTTGATGTATGTGCTTTAAAAGCAGATTTATTTGACCTCTCACCTACATGCCATCGATGTTATAAACTCCACTTATCATACTTGGTCAGCCTTGGTCTTCGGCAAAATTCTGTTTTTTCTATGTGTATTTTCTTGTGTATCTTTTATTTGAATGCGTTGGTGATTTTTATGTGATGTGCCTGCGATTAGCTTTGCTCACAGTGTATGCAATGCAACCTCAAATTCAATGCCTCTTGTTTAATCTCTTTCTATCATGTGCATTACACTGACTCCCTGTGAATCAAACATGGCCTCATCTTCAGAGAAATAGATACACAAAACAAATATTTTTGTGTCAGTTCATGAAGAACAAATCTACGGTAATGCTCAGACTCCAAATTATCTTTTCCAAACATAAGCAGTTATGGCATTTTAATTTCTACAGGGCCTAAGCAGAACCAACAGAAACAGGGCAACAGAATGTATGCATTACTTTCATCTGTGTCACCAGAAAGGAATATTACTTTCTATCAGAATCCTTGATACGTCTCACAGGGGTCCTCATAAATCAATGTGATAACAGCTTGAGAAGTGTTGAAAGATCAGCTGTATCTAGAGACAAGTCTCAAAGTCAGAAAAGGATCTGAGCTCGCATGAATATTGCCGTTTATTCAAAGACTAAGGAAAGTGTTTTTCTTTCATGGGCCTAGTCTGATCTGTATCAGCTCATACAGAGAAGGATGGTTGATCTCTGCTGTAGCTTTCAGATAATCGTAGTGTTCAGGGAACCTTGGTCACTAACACGCGATCTCACACTGAAATTACACATGCTTATGCATATTAGGCAGAAGTGGAGAGGTAGCAGGGTCAAACATTTTGGCTTCACTCTCGTCTCAATGGGAGTTTGAATAGAAAGCTAATTTTGATACATGTGACATCAGTAAAGGCCGATATAGAAAATATTAATATTGTGATATTGTCATGCAGAGTGAATAATTATTTACTCTGCGAATAAGTATGACATTGTGTCATTCAGTCATTGCCAGCTGAGGTGTTTCAGGTATCCACAGCCTCTGGCTGCCTCCCTTTGGAGGAACTCAGCTGCAGCCAACAGGGAGAAGACCCTGGAGAAGACCCAGAACACAGTGGCTTGGCAGCACTTACAGCACAGTAGCTGCTGACAAATTCACATCTGACTAAATATTGTCCCAAGGGGGTTTCAAGGCCATGGTGGCCCAGTGGTAGATACCTTTGCCACCTCATACCTTCACAGCAGCAAGGTACCAGGTTTCAGAACATGGGTCTGGTTCTTCTGTTTTTGTATGTTAGTCTAGTAGAGAAACACAAACCTAAGGTTTGTAACATCGTGAATGCAAATGGTTGACTCTGAGAGGCTGTTTGTTGTGAAAGACAGACACCTCTCCAAGGTATTTGTCTTCCTTTGGATGGATAGATATAAAATTAAAATGTTGTAATGGAAATTTAATTAATAACTACTTACTTTACCTAATAACTACTTAGTTTATGCTTATAGCAGACATTACCATCTAGGGTACAGCTCGACATAAACTGTATGACAGCATGTGCACCCACTGTCTAGCATGTGCACCCACTGTCTATTAATGTCCTGCAGAAGTTGATCCTGAGGTCACCTGAACTCTGTTGTGACATTTGCCCCCTCCCCCCCCCCCCCTCAAATACAACTTGTCTCAGAACCTAGTTTATTGACCAATTTCCACCACAATGTTCATGTCCAGTCTGTGGCCAGAATGACAAGGATAGGTTAAGGGTACGTTAACACCTGCGTTGTTTGGTCAGGTCCCTCAGACATTTGAGTTTAGTCCAAAACAAACATTGCAGTTGTGAAAGATGCCTCTGAACATGGTCCACATTAACAGACCAAACTTTAGCCCAACCAAAACAGCTGGTCTTAGTTTGGGAGCGAACTTAACCATAGACTTAGCCCATGGTGGTTAAGATGAAAGGACATACTTGGCAATATGAAACCAGAACTAACCAGATCTAATGTAAACAATGTAGACATGAACCTTGGTTCAGACCTTTTAAAATCATGATTTTTTTTTCAACAAGATTTCTGCTACTCTAAGATTGAAAGGGAGTGAGATAAAAGCCTCAATAATAAGTGAATTGCTTTTCATGCTAGCATTATTCATCTAACTTGTGGATTGAGCAAACGTCTTCCTTCTCCGAGTGGGATTCTTACTATGCAGGCACCAGCAGACACAATTTGATTTGTTTTTACAACTATTTGGCAAATGTTTCTATCGGAAAGATGCAATGCAAATTTGAATTGATCTCGACTTTTTCCATCAACTCATTTTAAGACTGTTGTTCTAAAACAGTCTCTTGAGAAACTTAAACCAACCACAACACAAATCCTGAGCATTGAATGGTGCTGTTGCTGTGATTGTCTCTTTCAGCAAGCTAAAGAGTTGTCATGAATGCCATGCAGATGAGGCATTGTTGAAGCTCTGTCTGACAGGTAACCAGTGTGACTGCAGAAAAGTGTTCTCAATTTGTTAAAGTGGCAACTGTGACAGTGAGATTACAGAGCACTAAAAGCATTGCCACAACAAGGACACAAAAGTACTCGAAGATGCACTTTGGTTCAAAAAACACTGAAGAAGAAGAAATAACCTCTCTCCTCTGGGATATTATGAATATCCTTTGGGATATTCTGTTATTTCTAAGAGGATATTGGGATAGTTCTGTGAGATAATTGTATTTGGAGGAATTAATTGTCTCTTAATTAGGTGCTGTCAGTATACTCACAAGCCACAGATGTCAGTCAGTGCTCTTTCCTGGCATGCTACTTCCTAGTTTGACCCAGTTTTTGGAACAGTCCTGAGAGGTATGCTTCAGTTGCTACTCTTATAAGAAGAGAAACATGTTAATTGATTGATTTTTGGAACCACTGGCTGCTGGGAGGCATCCACCACGAGAGTGGTTTGGTAGTTCTGCTTCTCTCTCAAATCCCACAATGGAAACAAGTCCACAAACAAAAAGAAAAATCAATGGACTTTCTTTGGCAGCTTTGAGAGAGGTGCTTAGCATCACAGAGTGTTTGCCTGAGGTGAACATCCCACAGTGTATTATGGTGTTGCTCCATTGCCCTGTTCACATCCGCAAGCTGTTCTAAAACCCATTTGAAGTGAAGCACACAGGGTTTTAACAACTATCAGCACTATTCTGAATAACGTCCTAGGGCTCTCTCGCACTATTTGGCCGTTGAAATGGCTTCTCTCCAAAGTTGAGCAACTATATATTCCAGCGTGAGTGTTTTAAGAGGAGTGTTTACGTTAAGGAAAGGTGCTTCATCCGGCACTACAGACTGAAGCACCATCTATACTTCTCAGCTCCTCCCTTAATCCTGCACACTGCTGTATCCACCGACTGTTGATTTATTATTTTGGCCTTGAATGATCGCTGCAGAGTGGAAAAATGACATCACTGATGATGTTCTACGTGTTTTTTTTCCTTCCCTTTTATTATTTCATCTCACCACTGACAGAGACTTCAAACTTTCATTGTCCCGGGGGTTGAACTCAGATTCAAACACACTTCCTCTGTGTGATTGAGGAGCCTCATAAAGTGCACACATCTTGGATACATCCCTTTGGTGCTTTAGAGAGCTTCCCTTCCTCAGGACGACAGTGGAGGGTGTAATTTACTTTACAATATCAAATAATCACCGCTTGTGATTCTTGTCTTCTGGCTAACTTGTCGGGGCATAGGTTTATGGCTTTTAAAAGCAGCACTGAGCTGCGAGGAGACGAGCTTTCACAGCTGTGGCCCGAAGGTGGTGAGCCCCAAAGTGAAGCTTTGCCTCCAGGTCATTGAGCAATAATGAGTGTTATCAAGCAAGTGCCAGAAGACAGGTAACGCTGGTGGAATTTATGAGAGGCCTTGCAAGATGACCCTAAGCAGGACCAGCCATTCTTCACTGGGGACAGGGCTAAGGCTAGGAAAAGACTAATATGGCAGGATTGTGATTAAATAGGGCCTTGATTTTATGGGCTTTGGCACCAACAAGCGAGACAGTATTTATCAGTTTAGATATAAATTGTAAAAACTGAACGCTTCACTGATTACTGTATTCAAGGTGATCTCCATGGGGGAAAAGTACTTTTTTTTTAAGGTTACTTTAGTAAAGGTTATTTTAAGACATTGGTAGGATTCGATAAAAGAAAAAAAACTGAACAGAGTCATCATTTGCTTTCTCAGCAACAATTTGTGTGATAAAATAATAAAGTCAGCAGCCGAAAACCGGATCTTTATTCAAATAAATTTTTTAATTAACTCGAAGTGTTGATCTGATGGTAGAACTGGATTAAAATAAAGTCAAAGATTCATGTCCATCCAATAGTTTGTGAAATAGTGAAAACATTTGTAAGTGTATCTATGTGTATCTTTGGTCCAAAGCAATAGACTAACCTCCCTACAGTCACACCTGTAGCCGGGCTAAAGATTTGATCTGACCAGAGAGAGAGAACATCAGAATGCAATTTACATTAACTGCCAACACCGTGGTTTAATGTTACCTGCTCTCTACTGCATTAAGATAGCTATAAGGACAAGTGAGGGAGAACATCTAATGTTATTTAGTTCAATGCTCTCTGCTGTTTAAGAGCCATTTTAATTTGTGTTTGATCATGATAATGATTTCCAGATAGTTTCCCCTTACACAATGGCTTCTCTGTGGTTGCTTAATAAAACAAGTGCACTTGTTTAGTTTGGCTTTAAATTGTCTCCCTGCAGCTTCTGATTAGTTTAATGGAGAGAAGCTCAGCTGCCACTAAAACAGTCTGTGTTCTTTGATAAACTGTTATTCGTCTCAGTTTTCATCATTTGCTACAGGCATGGAGAGGTGAGCCGACTGCTGTGCTCATTGAGAAGAAAAAAAAAAAAGCCATGGTGCTGAAACCCAGACTTCCATTTTTTTGTATTTCTTCAGACCAACCTCAATCACGGTAGCTGCACAACCCCTGGAAGCCGCAATGCTACAACTACAATATACTGTCAGGTTGGGTAACGGTGGGAGGAGACTGTCATTAAAATGCCTAATTTCCTACAAAGAGCATGTTAGAAAAACAATCTTCAAAGAAAATGACATAAAAGTCATGGGAATAGTAACCTACTGAGTTAGTGTGATACTAAAACAGATCACCATGATGGCAAATATCTCTTTGGAGGAACATAAAACCCCGAAGATGCAAACACTGCATCTTCAGGGTTTTTCTTATTAAAAGAGTTGTAGGCCTGGAACCAGGCAGACCAGCTGCAAGATAAGTCATGACCATAAAATATTTGATTCAGAGCAAAAGTTTCACAATTAATTGAGGAGTTAAGGATCTACACATCCCATTAACCACTGCGAATGATCCCTGTCCTACGACTTCCAGCGCGCTTCTTTAATTTAATCCTGTGATTTCCAATCGTTTGGACTTGTTTCCTCGTCGCTAAAAATCAACAGCGTGTTAGAAAGGGAAATCATGGTTGCTCTGTGGTATACGTAATAAAAAGTGAATATGAATACTTTTTTTCTGGTTGTGGTAAACATTTCCATGGTAACAGTTATTACACCATGGGGTTGTGGGTAGTGTCGTACTTTTCCTTGACACTGTAAATAAAACACATTATTCTTAAAAAGTTGTTGATATCATGTGGACTTGTGGTGTATATAACTTTATTTCAAAACCCAATAGCTTGTGGTAAGTCTACTTTGAGTGGGTACAAAATTATGGCTGAAAAAACATGCACAATTTCATCAGTTTCCAATAGTGTTTTAGGGATTTTGTTGTGTTGTGTTCTTTATCTATTTAAATGTAAATTGTGGTTACCACAAAGTTAACATTGTGTTTCAAGCTTCATTAGGTTTTTCTAAATTCCCTCATAATTTAGTTTCATCTGTATCTTAATGGAGGATACAAGGCTCCTGCTAGAGTACTCGCATTCGAATGGGCCAAGATTTATGATATCATTATGCTTGGAAAGTGCTTTTGGGTAGATGGGTAACATTTATTTCCTTCCCTTATTCCCCGCCAACAGCAATCTGCACTGGATATTTTGCAGGTTTGCCAATGTCCACACATGTGCATTGTGGTGATAACAATGGCCTGATATCACCTCCTATTTCAACAGGCACCCCCCCCCCCCCCCCCCCGCGTCGGCCACATTGGTTTCAACTATCTCCGACCACAGCTCTCCCCTTTAATCAGGGTTGAAGTAATGAGCAGTCAAAGTTTCTTGAACATGTCTGGCAGTCAGTATTCATTATCAGACTGAAGCTTGCTGCACCGCGCTGCCCGTCCACAGCGGATGGACTAAACACGGGCACAGGATTCACGGCATGACAAAGAATAAGAGGGACTCTGTCATGACTGTTTAGGATTGCCATTATCTTCGATCTCCAAGACGATGCACAGGGTGACTGAGCCATTGAGCTGGTGGAGCGCATTCAGTCGACTTTGATGTTTGCCTCAAACTAAAAGCAGCTCCTCAACACAGTCGAGGACTTGTTGTGTGGCTTGTTTTACATGTATTTGGTTTTTTTTTTTAGGTGTGCGATACAGCTGTCTTTGTCCAAATTCAATAGATCCACGTGCCAGGGGAATATTACATTGCAGCACTGTGTGTGATAATTAAATGTGAATCTCCATATTCATGCCGTAAAGCAGGCTGATATGATAGATTGGATGCCTCGCACCTGGTGGCCTGTATTCTCATTCATGATGATTAACAGCTGCCGCATCACACAGAAAAACCTGAGTGACACTTGACTTGCAGATGAGCTGCTTGACAGTGTTTGTTCTCTTATCTCACCGGAGAGGCAACATGATCAGGATAAGACTCGGGGGACATTGAACATTATGGTCCTCTCTTCCAGCTTAAACAAAATTATGGATCGGCCAGTCGTTGGCGGAGCAAAACCTCCTTAAATTTGAATGAAGCGCTGTTCTTAGGGGGCTCCTGTCTGCGCTTAAGCTTTACAACAGCTGGACATGGCTAAACATTTACCCTTTACTCCTACCAAGCAAAGAGGTGTTTCTTTAGGTAAGAATGGGGCAGGAACACAAGCCCCCTCAGGGATAAGGTCATGTCACCGAGACCCTTCAACTTTATCACAGCACTGCAAAGAGAGGGCTGAACACTTGCATGTTCAAAAAATGGCATGGCAGGTCAGAAATCACAGTGAAGGGACCGACAAATCAGGTCTCTGGTTTGCATACAAAATGTTGCTATGTGACATCTAGTGTTGCCAGATGGGAATTGTTGAATTATCGTAGCAGAAGCCAAAAATGATTGTATTTTAAGGAAAAGTATCATAATCGACCAGATTATGGGACGCTCCATACCAACGTTTCGAAGCTGTGTCAAGATTCCGAAGTGATTTAGTGCACAGAAACGATCTTCAAGGCACAAGGCTTTTATTTTGAAACATGAGACAGGAAGGACGTGACGGTCATGTTCATCACCACAAGCATGATTTGCTGAAGAGACGTCACGTGAGAAGAGGTGCATGAATTTAGACGTGATCCATATTTAACTCTCCAGATTACAATTAAATGAGTCATAAAATGATCAAATTATCGTTCATCATGCATCATTGATTGTACGTCTCACAGAGGGCAAAATTATTGTCCAAATACGATAACTATCGTACATCTGGCAACACTGGTGACATCCTCTCTGCACCGAGAAGACTAAGCTATAAGCACTGCCAGCCTGTGCATCCAATGGGAAGCTGCCAGCCACTGTGCCAACCACGGGGCTCCTCTGATGCAGGAAGCTAAGCAATCTAACTAGAAGAGGAACCCAGGGGTGGCACATCTGCTAATTACAGCAATGGCATCTACTAAAATGGGTACAAACGTGACCTGACATTATTGTAGAGACACACACACACACACACACACACCTCTCACACTCTCCCTGTTAATCAAGGCATAATCAGTAATCAAGACTGTGAAAATGTCCCCTGTCTTCTGTAATGCATTCATGTTGAACATGAAGCCAGCTTTTAATAAGTAAGTTATGTCATGAGATGGCCAACTTTAAAAATTCTTTTAAATCACATAAAAAAAAAACTAGTGAACACCCAAAAAGAAAATAACAGATTTTATATCAAATAGCTCTTTGGAATGATACAAATTTAATAATATTATTTGGAGATGGTGCATTATGTCTCGATTTCCATTGATAGCAGCTCTAATGTCAGGCTGTCTCTGGCAACATCCGTTACCATGGTAATGCAATAAATAGAGGCGGTATTCCCTGCTTGACCCAAACCAAACAGATTTGGATGTTGGAGAATACAGTATATTTGATACAAAACACAGAATTATCTCTAATAGAGTAAATATTTATTGTATTAGTTAATTTTGAATTAAATATAAGGATAAATAAATGGCCCATACTTCCATAATGACTATTATCTATAGGATTTATTCTAAAAGGGTCGAGGGGGACCTGGAGCCAATCCTAACTGACATTGGGTTAGAGGCAGGGTACATCCTGGGCAGCTTGTCATCGTGGCCATTCACTCGCTAATCTGCATGTTTTTGGACTATGGGAAGAAGCCAGAGTACGTGGAGAAAACCCAACAGAACATGGAAACTCCACACAGAAAGGCCCAAGCCAAACTGGGATTCAAACATGTGTTAACCACTAGACTGGTGTGGCCTGGCCTAAATGTACTGGAAATAAATTCTAGTATGCGTAGTCTTATTCAAACAAGTTTTGTTGGAAGATTCTGCCATCTCAACTCCAAACATGTTCACTGAATCTCAATCTAATTGAAAACAGCATCATATCCAAACATGTTTCAATAGATCTAAAAGTAACAACCCATCACTCAACACTCAACTAAATCTTATGGTCTCTACTTGCTTGTTCCAGATGTAGTTGTAAAACATCTGAATGACAACAGGCTCAGAGTTTTCTATATTTGCCTTCCCTAAACAAGTCCACTCCTCTACTTTGCCTGTGACGCTTATAGCCACACTCAGGTTGGTCATACACAAACACACACACACGCCGTGTCACACATGTGTAACATCACACAACCAGAGATGAGATGACCTTCTCCTTACAGACAGGTTTTCATTGCTGACATGAGATTAAAGCATCTGTGTGCAAAAGGGAGCCATTTATTCTTGTTTGTTGTTGGTCAGGGCTGTGATGATGTCTCTGAGCCCCTAATGGTGTCGGCTGTTGTTGACAAAGTCATCTATAGAGAGAGACTGTGGAAGGTGTGTGTGTGTGTGTGTGTTTGTGTTTGTGTGTGTGCGCCTGATGCTTTCTGCTGACAGCGGGGGATGGAAGCGGTCACTGCCAACAACAAACTTGACATTTACAGTCATTTATATGCGTTGTTCCTGTCTATCAAAATCTGTTATTAAGACGAGTTCAGTGAGCGAGTGATTCACTCAAGTTTTAATGCGACTACCTGCTGCTGGGAGAGATCAGGCCCTGCTTATAATAAACAGGTATTATTGCCAATGCAAAAAAACACAAGAATTTGTTTTGATTCATTCAGTGCAACTCTATACACCACATATGTAGATTAATTTAGCAAAAAACATGCAATCATTTCAAACAAATGCTGACTGGATCATAAATACTTCTAATGTTCTATCAACTATGGGGGTGGTTTGAGACTTGTAAATGTTGGCGGGTTAAAATTATGTATGTTAATCCATAACAAGCTGTATCATTATCCATTCCCTTTTTTACATGAGACTCCTTCCACAGCCAGGCTTAGTTGAACAAGTCTCGACGGTGACTGGAAAAACACTGATATGATTCATGATACTGCCTAATCCCACATCCATCATCCATCGTGCAAAATGCGAAAGCAACATAAATGCACCCACACTCCCATGGATCATTTGTGAACAATTTGTCATCCACATAATTCCGGCATGAGGTGGGTTCAGGCACAGAACCCTGCAGACACTTCTGAGGATGAGCATAACCGAAGTGAGAGCTGTCAGAAATATCATTACATTTGAATAGACTTCATTCGGAACATTCCTCCACGTATAGTTCAGCCGTTTCAAGTCTCAGCGTTATTTATTCAAGGACAAGGAAGTCAACTAGGAAATGAGACTCTCAAGTTGTCTAATGAACGTTGACCCGTGAATTACTTGTACTCGTCACGTTTTTTTTTTTTTTTAATAAATATTCATTATTTGTCATGCTGTGCACAGTATGCACTTCAATTGTCATTTCTCCTAAACAAATCTCCCAAACTTCTGGAGTTTGTCTGCCTCGGCGGTGGCCCTGTTGTATTTTATTGCAGCAGTCAAAAGACAGCCAGAAGAAAAACAAGAACTTGTCATCGGAGGGGAGACGCTGGCGATCTGACCTGCCACTCCAGAAGACAGTCAAGTATCTTCTGTGTGTGAGGCGTCAGGTGGCGTCTCGGTTTTGTTTGCACCAACAGCTCACGTCGAGGTCAAGTCTGACTCCTCTCCTCACCCTCTTTGAACTTCCCTGACAGCTTGTGTGATGTGCAATGCTCCCCTCCCCCACGTCCAGAACTTTTCTTTCATGCTTCACAAAGTGGAGGGCTTCTGATGAAGACTTTTTTCCTCTCTGGTGTCTGACAGATGGATGGTGGGATCGGCCTGTTACATGTATAACGTATAGGAGTCACACTGGGAACAGATTTGCTTCCTGTTGAGAGGGTTTGTGCGGGTTTCCGACCATCGTGTATGTCTATAAATATTGTCATATAGTTAAGGCTTAAAGGGATAGTTCACCCAAAAATCTAAATTCACTCACATCTTCTTACTACTATGCCGACTAAAGAGTGTTGCAGCCAAATCCAATACAATTGAATTAATGGTGACCACTTCTTCAGATGTAAAAAAAAAACACAGAAAAAAAGCCATGTTTTTAGTCTGAGTGTTATTGATGGCATGGAGGTGGTTCAGTGAGCACCTCCAGGTGAACAGGGGAGAGGGGATTGGAACAGCTGAGACTGGTTGGCCAGTCAACCCTCCCTGGATTCAAAAGGCAGCAGCTGAGCTGCCAGAGGAGAGACATGAGGGACACAAAGAGGAACACAGGGACCTGAAGGGACACTGAGCCGAGCTGAGCTGCAAAGCTGAGACGTCAGCAGAAACTGCTGCTCGGTTTATGGCTGCAGTTCTGCTGAAAAGCGAATGGTTTGTCTCTGGTTGCTGTGGTGAGACCCCGGTGGCATCATTTAGGCTAAAAACATGGTGTAAATGACCTTGTTTCGAGTCCAATTTGAATGTCGGGCTTATGGACACTTATGGACGGCTTTTTTTTCCCCGAAACAGCTTTTTATGTTTGAAGAATCGGTCACCATTTACTTCAATTGTATTGGATTTGGCTGCAACACTGTACTACAAAAATTAAATTCCAATTTGAACAGCATAAAATGGGAAAACAAAACTTGAGCCTTGAAAATCAAATGATGCCGTCACTTGATAAAGTACAGATTTTAATTTCTTCATATTTCTCACCAAGCTTATCACTCTTCCCTTACACTGCGCCGTAATTCATTGTCAGGAAAAGAAAAAAATATCTAACATGATGCATTGTTAAAGACTAAAAGCACAGTTACCCTGTTCTCTGTGCTGTATATATTGACTGGACACTGTCACTGGGGTTAATTTGTATCAGCAACTGAAAAAATGCCACAAATTTGAATAGTGTAGTTGCAGTTCTCAGCTGTGTGTGATTCACTTTATGTTTTAAGAAACTCGACTAACCTCTTATTTGAAGAGATTGTTAACTTCCTATTTTTGCTCTTGAGTACTGCTTGATTGGCTCTATGATTGGGTCTTATTTTGTCTGAACCCCCACAGGGCGCAGCGTTGGAGTCGTGATCTCAGAACCTAATTGACCTCAGCGCTGGTGCTTTTCTTAACTACAGGCGTAGGATGTATGTACGCGTCTCACTAGTTGCTGTCCATCTCGCTCTATCAGACAGCAGTGGGCTCAGCCTCGCTGCGTGGAGCCCACTCTCAGCTTGGCTCAAGTGGAGGGGAAACACTCCATCAAGCACTGCAGCTACTCTCCACCCCCACCCCCCAATGCGTCCACTCCTCTCCTGCTAATGATTAACATCATAAATCACACTACAGTGTTTTTCTCCTGCGGCCAGCAGTGAGAAGAGCAGCGCCTCATTGACCCTACACGCTCAGCAGCAACAGGGGGTACTTGTGTATTTAAAATCGTGGTTTGAGGTTCAGCAAGTATCTAGGTTAAGATTTCTGGTCCAGTATCCCAGAGTTCCAAAAATGTCGACGCACCTCAGTGTTGCCAGATGTACGATAATTATCGTATTTGTACGATCAGTAATGCCATGATGTGTGATAATTTTGTCACACTTAGTACTATCAGTTGTAACCCGCATAATGAAATATGGATCACGTCGGTGTTTACACATCTCGTCTCACGTGACATCTTTCCAGCAAATCATGCATGGAGTGATGATGCACGTGAAGTGACTTCGCCAGCACGATTCATGGAAGCGTCACTTAGCCATGGTCACGTGACATTACCGCCTTGAATCACATTTCTGACAACTCTTTCAAAACAACTGCATTTCAGAATCTCGACACAGAATCGTTTCGATTGTATTTATCGTCCCATGTGTTCGCGTACGATAATTTTCCTCAAAAGCTTCTGCTACGATACTACATTTCCCATCTGGCAACACTGACACACCTGCACACAGTAAACATGACCTAACTACATTACCTGCCAGATCGCTGGTATAGTTTTTTATTTATTTTTATTTGGCCACAACAAGGAGGAGCATGAAGTATTATTACTTTGACTTATTTTTCAAATTGATCTTATTTCACAGTATATTGTCTCACTTTCTCTGACAGGCCCAATCATTGTTTGGAATCTCTCAGCTGTAGCTCAAACAATCTGAAGAAAGTTAATATTTCATAAATGTATAAATATTTTGCTTTAACTCTCTTCAGCAGTTTCAATTTCAATTTTTATATTTTTTTCCCCTCTGCCTTTATATTTGAACATAATATAAGAATTTAATCTTCATATTTTAGTAGACTTAATCATTTTCCAAAAAATGGGAGTGGTAGCTTTAGAGAGGAGAGAAACATTATTCAGTTTAATGACTGCGTCAACATTTGTGAGCATGTGTTTTTTTTTTTCAGTCCTTACTATTATTCATTAAAATGAAGTGGGAGGAACTTTTGTCGATTCATTTTTTAATTTTGGTAATGCATAATTGTTTTTGACATTTTATTGGTCTTAGTCCGTGCTGAGCTTGGGTTTTAATGGTGGTTTGCCTGACATGGCTTTTTAACCAAGTTTGTTAGGGCCTCATCTCTGACAATCAGGTTAAATATACGTCTGTAAATCTCTCTGTCCTGTGGCCTTTAGTGAACATGGCCTATTCCTCTCTGGCAAGTGGGAAAAAAAAAAGAAATACCAAAGAAGCAAAGCAATGCCCCCATGACTCCCATTCATTTGGGGTTAGTGGATACAGCAAATTCCGTTGACATTTGTAACATGATCACTGGAGATTTACTTTAAAGAGGTCTTCTAGATTTCAGCGTCCACACACTCACGAGGTTTCCTATTGAAGATGTCTGAGGACAGCTGTCTGCCTGAAGGGAGGGCCATCACACTGTGGATTCAAAGCAAGACCTTTATGTCCTGATGGGCCCATTGTAGCAACCAGGAAAAGTCAACCGATGTTACATGCTGGTCACATTCAGGCCAGGCTAAACATTTTTGAAAAGTTTAACATATTCACATCATGGTGTCTCCCAGTGTAACCACAATCTTCTCTTGAAGACCACTGAGCATTAACGGGTCAGTGTGATCGTGACCTTTCAAATCAACCCATTTCCATCCGGTCTGATGATTCAGTCTAGAGTTGCTCTGCTCACAGACATGTTTCTATAACGGCATATGGGTGAAATCTCATTTTAAAAAGCACTTTAGATAAAATAAGCAGATTATGAACGTCCCTGTGAGGTGGGCCTGAATGAAATGAGATTCTGTTTGTTTGTTTTTCTTCCCCTGTAACATCTGACCTACTATCTAATGGCTTATTTACAGTTCCAAAGCTACACCAGGGATCCTGCAACGATCCTGAAATTTCAATTATGGGCGAAACAAATCCCAGTAAGAGGCTTGACCGGGACAGAAAAACTCCCTGCTTCGTGTATTCCTGAAAATCTGGGATCTGATTACCCCAATTAACGTAGCATCACACAGCACATAATTTGTACCTTGTCTATAATTTTGTTAAGCTGTGCACAAACAAAAAACTAGCAGAGAGAAATCTCTTTCCACCATCGTTTCAGTTTTGGTTTCATAAGCTGCAGCACATCAACAAGCCCACGCTTTGGAAATGTGTTGGTAATGGACATCTCAGGGACAAACTGGAGGAAATATTAAAGGGCAACACCAGCCCGAACCTCGGTTTTTTATGACTCTCTGAGCCCTCGCTTTTAATTATTGATGTAAACATCCACTTTGACACTTTCTCTGTCAGTGATGACAACCCAGCCGCTTGCCCGACACATGAAAGAGTAATGATGCACTTGTAGCCTCGCTATCAGCAGGGTTCAGGGGATTAGCCCGAAATTTGCAGTGCGAGCAGAAACGTACATGGTTTTCCTTCTTCCATCCCGACTCCCTCAGTCTTTCTGATAAGGTATCCAAGGTAGGGAAGTTGAAAGCCGGGGGCAGAGAGATCAAAGTGACCCATGCCGCTGATCCTCAAGGGAAGAGGCTCGGGGCACATTTAAATGTCTGCCCCATTCATAGAAGTCAGGCTGGAAACCCGGCGCAGATAAGCCTCTGGGACATGTACATATTTGAAGTCAGCAAACAACAGTCGAAAGGGAATTGCAGATGAAAAGAATTTTAAATTAGCCGAGCTCAAACTCAACCTTTCATTAGATTATGTAGAGTACAATAAACTGTATTTCGGGTTTGCTAACACAGCCCGGGATTATCCAGGAATTGATTGAACCAGGACCAGGTCAAATTATTTCACAGAGTATCGGCCGTCTGCCTGTGTCACTGCTGCTGCCTCAGAATGGAGCAGAAACTCAGGACCGCTGCCAATCACAGAGACCCTGGTCTGACCTGATTCAATCTGTATCACATAAAAAAACTGACAGCACTGTCTTAGGCAATGTTCAGAAAGAACTGCATCAGATTTCAGCATATCTAATTCCAGATAATTATTCTTTTCTGAAGTCTGAAACGTAAAATAATACGGACAGACCAATTTTAAACCTGAACTTGAAACTTGAAATATTATTCAGCTTTCACTTAAGCAGATGCAACCAGAACATTAAATATATTCAAAGCATAACTCAAAATCTTTTCAAAGACGGATCAGCTTCTGAAAAATTGATAATGCATTGCATACAGGAATACAGAATCCGTACCTGAAATCTTCTCAGGTAGCCATGCTTTAGCTTCCTTACCAAGCAGCAGTGAGTTACAGGGACTGTCGGAAAAGAATATAAAAGAATTCATTGCATCCAAACAATCCAGACATTACAGTTCAACACTCCTATTGAACTCTGTGTGTTCATCTGCATGATCATACATTTTTATTTGTATTTACATTTAGTTCTCTTTCACAATTTTCTGAAGTTCAGCATATGAACAATCTCCATCAGAGCGTACAACTTTACAACACAGTATGTTGTAAGTTAGCTCAATAGATTTGCGCATTTTAAACTTCAGTCTTTCTTAACAACTCCATACATCTGAGTTAGACTGTATGTGACAGTAACTTTTTTAAAGCTCCAAACTTATTTGAAGGCCTGAGCTTCATAACCAAACCTGATAGCTTCAGTTTTGAAGATGAGGCTTCATGTCCTCTTCCCAAAAAGAGTCAAAGTTATGGCCCTTGCGCAGAGATTAGTAAACAAACTTCATTAGCAGTGACAAGATAAAATAATAAGTGAGGGAGACTGCCAGAATGTATTTAACAATTCATTTGTGAAGGCACAGCTACACAGCAATAGCAGCCAAAGGCTGCTAAATGATACAAGCAGTCTCACTGGAGATCGTCAAGTCGTGTAGCTGGCTGCTGACAAGCCTTTAGCCCTTTTCACATATGGAGGAAACAGCAATGTTTTATTTGTTTTTCATAATAAACCTTGTAGTAGTAGTGTTGTCATGATGTAAATCACTTGTCTTGACTGATTGCTTATGACTATAATGTAGATTTACTATATGGCAAAATCCATTGATATAACATAATAGTTCCAGAAAGAAAACACGTTTGTTTTATTTCCTGTGCTGAAGGAGAATAGCGGTGCTGCTCTAAAAATAAGGAACACATTCATATGTTCACATGAATCAATTATTTATCCCTCAATTGAACTGCAGACACATGAAGTAGCACAGACTGAAATACCAATACTTTATGAACTCTGTTGTAAATGTCTGATTTGTAAGATAAGGTGAGACAAGGGCCCTGTTCAGAACCTGGTAGTAACATCCGTCCTGAGAGATCTGATCACAGGTGGTCAATGCTAAGTACATGTATTTACACCTGGTATTACAATAGGTACTGAATGTGTCTCCTGTGACCACTTGTGATTGGATGAAGAAAGATTTTACATATTTGATAAAAATGCAAATCATAATGTGTTGGTCAGTAATATTGTGGTGTATGGCGTACATAGACAAATAAAGGTATGGGAATTGAGAAGTATAAAAATTATTTAGATTTATTATGAAACTGTACCCACTATATATCCATTCGTTAACATCTTGAATACTGTAATAAAAATCATCTATTAAAATCTATGTGCAGAATAAATGATGGTCAAAGTTAGCTGCTGGTACTAAAAGGCATCTCTTCTTGTGGTCTGCATGTCTGCACTGTTGAATTCCCAGTCACTATCTTGACAGTACACGATTATACTTTCAAAACACACAATTTTAATTTTGTCAATGTAAATTACAATTCAGATGACTGGCCTTGAAGAAAAGAACTTGAAGTCAAATTAGATTTGTCTGCTGTCAGAACACAGTGTTCCGGTGTCTGATGGGACACAAAGCCATTTCCCCCATGACGGGTGCCGTGGGCATGCATTTGAAAGGGGCCTGAATAGACTATTAATCACTCTACAAGGTTCAGTCTCTGTCCATGAAGGTAACATTTTCTTAAAATACTTAACCAAGATAAAGTTGAGTTCCAATAAATAATAGGTCTTTGTGCCATCCTCTGGAGGTGTTTTTTCTTCAAATGTCACACCAGGTTAAATGTTGTCTGAAGGCAGCAGTGGTTCATTGAAGATGTTTATGGTTCTTTATTCTGAGCTTCAACCATCTAGTCTTAGATGTATGGGATATATTATTGCATCCTTTCATCCTTCATCCCTATCAGTATTCCTTTAAAGCTAGGGTTGGTAATCTTGGAAAAGCTAGCAGGAGCAGACTACACTTTGAAAAAATTCAACTGATACATCACACCTTCTCCCATTTGCCCACTCGTCAAAGCTACGCCCCCAAAACACATGAACGTGCACTGACAACTGCTAGATCACGACTTTTCCAGGACTTCTGAATATCGCCTTTGCGTCAGCATTGTACAGTATGTCTCTCCAGCAGAGGACTCTGGTCATGCACAGTGAGCCTAAGGGCAGGGTGCACGCAGGCAGGCAGGTTGATGAGTGACAGATACATACAGCAGCCAATCATTTCATTCAGTCCAAATTAAATCATTGGTCAAAGGACCATAGACACCAGGTTTTTCTCTTTTTCCCCCCAGTCTTATTTAATGATGGCTATCGGGACATGAAGAGGATTTAAAAAAATAAGATAAGAAGTGTTTCAGAAACAACTTACCAACCCTACCTTAAAGGTCTGTGGGACGACTGGACCCAATCACAGTTGACTTTAGGTAAGAGGCGAGGTACACCATGGACAGTTCGCCAGCATATCACAGGGCTAACATACAGAGACAAACAACCATTCGCATCTTAGGGTAATTTAGAGTCTCCAATTAACCTGCGGGGGTTAGGGTTAGGGTTAGAGAAACTCTACATAGAAAGACCCCAGTCCGGTTAGTTCCCAGAACCTTCCAGAGAAAGGCAACAGTGCTACCCACTGTTTCAAAGTGCCACGTATATCATATATCAACTAGAATGGCACTCAAGCGTATCCCTCCGCTGACTGTCAAAACTCACTACCTTGCAATGTTAAAGAAAGTTATACAATTTTTGGGGAATTTTGCTTATACACAAACAAACCAATAAATGGACAGGCGGATGTAAACATTTAAAACATGAAACAATTTGTGAAAATCCTTAATCATTTATTTAGTTGGGGTTTCAGGTGTTTCTCTAACAATCCTGGACTGTACCTTGAATTCCTCCAGCCCTGTTCATCACATCAAATGGGAAATAACATCACCTTTGCTTAAATAATATATTTTCCCATTAACAATCGCTCACTGAGGCTTTGGCCCAGTTTTTTAGTGGATTTAAATTGGGTTTTAATCAGCACACTCACAGATTCCGTGCCACCTTATTACATCTCGGGAAATGAAACTCAAACTCATTGACTTACAAAGTAGCAGCATGGGACGGGCCAACTTTCTCCTTTAGACCACCACAGCCTCAGTGGGAAGTGCTAATACTCAACCACAATTATTTGTGTAGCTGTACAGCTGTACACTGTAGCAGCGCACAATATTTCAGTGCACATTTAGCCCCAAGTTCTGATCACATCAAACAGAGGACATACTGGCCAACCTGTACCAACAAACTGGATATTCTCAACACCCTATTGCTTCTAGACTGGGCTCGGAGATCAGTCCACAGTTCAATGCCTTTTAGCAAGTTCTGCGGATTTTGAATCAAAGCAAGTAAGAAGTGAGCACATCTGCAACTGTGCAGTCTATCCTGAGGGACACCTGCAAAATAAATGTATGAAGATCAGTTTAGCCGTTTCAATACTTGAATACTTGTATTTACTTGCAGTGTGGGCTGGTGTAATGCAGGCGATGTATTAGCACATAACACAAATGTACCGATAGAATTGATTTACTGGTGAATAGTTGTCATAACATTCAACTTTTTTTACAAAATGCTTGTTGTAACTGAAAGAATTAGACCGCAGCAAATAATAAGGAGTTTACAAATATTTGTTCCCCTAAGTACAGTAACTGAAACACTTATGGCAAGAGATGCATCCGACCATAAAAAAGATATAATGCTACTTTTCATTTGTATGTGTCTTCTAAATCTGACAGACAGTGTGCACACAATTTTAGTCCTAAACAGAATTGTATGCATAAGTAGCAGAAAAAAAGCCACCCATGTGTCTCCCTTTATAGCTGTGCTGTACCAGTCACAGCTGAGTGGGAGGAGACCCTGTGGTGAACCCAGCACATGCAGTTGTCGGCGCAGATCGTTGGAAAAATAGCTTCATGAAAACTAAACTAGACATGGCCATTTCCTGATTTGCCTATATGTGAGATCACATTTTAAAAAGAGACATTAGAAAAGTGCATTTGATGCTTTCATTGATTGAATTGAGTTTTTATTTGCTAATCCTATTAGAACTACGGTTGGTTATAATGGGAATATTTGTCTGGAGCCTCAGTAGTATAATGCTATGATATGTCATTTGAGGCAGCATTCTTTCCAACTTGTTACTGAATACTTTGGGAGATTTTAGAAGGGAGTGTAATCTACAAGCTCGATAATAAAAATGGAGCTGTATGGAAAACTGTAATAAATCATTTTTACAAGTAATCTTGGATGTACGAAAGAGTCCTAGCCCCGAAATTAGATTCCACACTTTGAATACGTCCTCTGGCTTATTTAGGTAACACAAAACATGATGAAATATGATCTTTCTCTTAAAGGAATGTGAAAAGAACAATCTACAAGTTTGATCTGCATCATAAATCTGTCTGTCACTCCTGCCAGCTCTTGTCTGGACAAAATGTGACCCTGATTGTTATCATGCAAAGCAGTCGTGAAATATGACATTGTAAATGCACAGAGAGGGAGTCTGCCTACGTTTGCATTGAAAGTAGGGAAAGAGTGCACAGCTGCAAAGTCGAAAACCCAAATGTAATGGTCAGATGTCAAATTTATTCCTCGTGTCCCAACTTAGAAAGCGCGTGAGACTCATTGTGAATACAACCAGCGTTCGGGAGTTTCTTCAGTCTCGTTTCAGGGATGAGATACGATATCCAGAAGCTGGTTAGTACAAGAATTCACATATGCCTTGACGAGTCGGATGCAGCTGAGTGGCAGCAGTGTGTAAATTCATTATTCAGTGAAGCACCGCTCAACATCGCTGTCTCTCAGATTTCAGAAAGCGCGAGTGTCTTCCAGTCAGAAAATTGGTGGAGTTCTCTCTGAATTTGCCGCAACGAGCAGTCAACAGTTAGACTCTTTGGATGCCACCGGCAGCTTTGGTTTAAACTCTGAATTCTAGAACGTATTATTTTTGCTGCATCCATTTATGGTTGGATAAGAGGGTCAAAAGTTGCTAACTATTAACAACTTCCAGCGTGCTGAGGCTGCGAAAACTGAAGTTGAAAATCCATATTCCACCAATATATGACATTGCTTTTATTACATCTGCCAAGGAGGTTGTGTTTCAATCTGCATTTGTTTGTTGGTTATTCGGTTTTCGAAAAAATTACTCAACCAATTTCTGTGAAAATATGTGGAGGGATGGGCCACGACCCAATGACGAACCAATAAAAATGTTTTGTGGTTCCAGGAATTTGTTTCCAATTCTGCTTGGTTTCTCAAAAAAATAATTAATGGATATTGATGAAAAAAATAATCTAAAAGGTTTAGGGGACTGATATAAGTGTGTGTGGGTTAGGGTTTGGTGCAGATCCAAATAAAGATCTGGATCTAGTGAATTTAAATGTGGTTTCATTATGGAACTGTTGGGCCTTGGCGAAGGCATATTCTTTTATGTATTGTTACTTCCCCCTTTTTTGACTTACACTTGCAGTTTGCTTAGTTTTTAGTGTTTAGACCATTTTAAACCACCACAAATTATTATTTTTGCAAAGTTTTACATTTAAACCAGTGCCTCCACTGGAGGCAATTCATGCTGTGATGCTAATCTTCCTCTGTTGGCCCAAATGCACAATAAATCACGGATAGGTTTGACTCCAGTTGTGAAGACCTATTTTATTTATCCGTTAAAGTTTTTTTTTTGATGCAAAACACAGCTGCCAGTAGTCCCCAAGGAAACTCAAAGGTTTCTGCTCCCTGCTCCACTCTCACAGAGACCATGTCACGTTGAATCAAGGTTTCAGTTTAAGGCTTCTAATAATATATGATCATATGTCTGAATGGGTTAAAGTTTATTGAGCATGTTGCTTTAAAAAACTACACGGGCCAGGACGCTTCATCAATAGATCCGGCTTCCACACATGCACCTCGCAGACGTACTAGTTATGCTTGAGGGCACTTACATCCTTGTTGGCACCTGGGGTATTCCGTTGCACACTTGACATGCACTCCCATCTGAGACGGCTAGTGTCACACATTGGCCTGAGGGTTATTGCAGGCCAGGGGAGCAAGGGAGTCAGCTTCTCTCCCTCGCCTCCCCGGGGACTGGAGCGCATGTGAGCATTGTGAGCGTGAACTGACTGGGTTTGTCACACACTCCCCCCACCCCCAAATAGCACATACACTCCTCCCCTCATCTCCCCTGTGCCATAGTGCACAACCTCTGCATCAGCTCTTCTGTCACTGTCTGAAGTACAGCTTCAAGTGCATTGTGAAACTAAAATCTAAAAAGACAGCTGAGGGAAAGCAATATGTGCACTGCTGATGAATTAAAGTTTTATAGTCTGCTGCGCCTGGCAGTTCATTTGTGTTATTATGGTTATCATGTGTATCAATTTAAAGAAATGCAGTCTTTCCTAATTTCTGAAAAAGAAATTCAAAAACTAAGTGGAAATGTAAAGTATATAGTAAGAATATTCCATTATATGTGATCTTAGCTCCAGGTGGTGGCTGGTACTTCAACGGGAGGCGGACAATGCTAGTTAGATCCAAACAGAATGTGTTGGGTGTATGTCAGGCACGTCACGCAACATAGGGTTTTCTTTTCATCGTCTTCTTACTTCTTATTAATACTTACTACCAGCAAAATGAAACATGAGTTAGCTGATCAATATGTCAATTCTGTGCTCGCAGGATGTGGAGCATGAAAAACAAATGATTGGGAGGAGAGAGACCATATTAAAGACCCCTGTGTTTACATGCCCTACCACAGGATGTCAGAATTATTTAAAAAGTCTGTGCGGTCAGGAAGCATTTTGTGCTCCAGTTAAGCAGTGATGGATCAGACAGGGACAGTGGGAGGGGCTTTGAAATTGTTTGGAAAACTTTGAAAAAGGGGGGAAAGATAAAAATGGCTGAACTGCATGTGCTCGCTTGGTGAAAAGTTGAAGCAGAGTTACCACTCAAGCATAATCACTCTGGAAAGTGATGTATGGCAGCGGGCCAGAAGAATAAGGACCACACCAAACTGAAATGCCAAACCATGTGGTCTATGTACTTGATTGTTTGAGTTTTTCAGTCTGGACGGCTGGTTTGAAAAACACGGCTGGCCTGTATTAAACCATCCGCACGAAAAACCCTCGTTTTGATCCATAAATAGACACTATCTCATTGATTTTCCTGAGGAAGCCTCAAACCAAGTTCAACACGGAACAAAAAGCATGCTGCTCCACTTTTAGTTCTTCTTCTCCTGGTAGTAGATATCAAAGAGATATCAAAGGAAAGACATGCAGTCAAGATGAAATGACTTTTTATCTTGAAAAGGCTAACATCACCCAAAATAGCCTCAACAGAAAAGCTATGTATCCTTCAATATGAAGCCCTATGGTAACATTGTTCTGTAAGTATTTAATGAGTAAGGTACTTAGTGTATGATATATATGTGCAAATGCCTTTATAGCTGTACTGGTTTTGTGCATTTTCCACTTTCTCAGAGCATCCGTGATTATTTACAATGAACGTCATCTGACAGTATGAATATGTATGACTTCAGGATCATTTGATAAATGACGATAGGACATAGCAACGCTGCTGCAGTTACAATTCTTCTTAATTCTGCACCAATTACACTTCACCTAAACATGACTGGGCCTTTGATGTAATCTGAAACAAAGAACATTAATGACGTGATTTGCATGAGGTGATTAAGAGCAGGGTCACCTGAGGGTTTTACCCTGTGGTTGGGTAAGACTAGAGTCACACTGAGCATCACTAACTCTCAACAAATGGGCTTCCCACACGCGATCCAACCCCATCTGTACTCCCCTGGTCACAGAGAACATGCTGATTCAGATGAAGGGACTGAAAGGGAAACAGGTGGATTGCGAGATGAAAGAAATTAGCAATTAACTTTACTGTTTGAATTTGATATATTTGGTTGGATTTATGTTTCCCCTAAGATTAAATTGAACGATAATGAAGTGAGATTGATAAGAGCAGCACCAGCACATATCTTCAAATTCCTACCATTATTTTTAAGGAGCTTAATATTACTTTGCAACCCCTCTCGTGTTGGTAGACGACTTTACGTATTTAATCTGCATAATTTGGTTGAATCCTGTAGCTACATCAATCACCATGCTCTGTTTTAAACAGCACATGCTTATTTGGAATATTTGTTTTGCTTTGTTTGTTGATTTTTTTTAGTTTTTAAAGCAACACTAGCCATTTTCAGACCATTTTTTTCTCAACAGCAGGAAAATGTCAGGCAGGACATGTTTCAGCTAAGGAAATCACGTTTTTGTTAACTGCACATCCACACCAGCATCGGCCCTTATCGCCTTGTCTTTTTCATCATGAGATATTTCTATTCTTTTTGTGTCTGTCGCATGTCAGGAGTGTCATCCACAAGCCCACTTGCTCGCTGTGAATTGTCCTGCTGTCTTCTCACATAGTCTCACTCAGATATTTTCCAAACATTTTACTAGATGGACAGACGGGACAAGTACAGAAAAATGACCAGAATAACTGACTTGGACATTTGCATTCTCACGTACAGTCCCTTCAGAAATGTCTGAAAGTAGCTTATGTTACGTTTTCTGAATAACAGTAGAGGCACCATTCTTCCTGTTACAATTCAGTAAACCATCAAAATGAGTTCAGGTTGTTGCATAGTGTTGTTTTAATTTCAAATCAATGAAAGCCATTCTAAGTTCAAAACAATTTAAAGTACTAAACTGGTAAAGGTTTCTTGTCTGGAGGTTGTGTGAATTAATGCCTAAATAAATAAGCTGTTTCCAGGTGTTTCAGTGGAACTGCCATAAGAAAAATAGGCTTGGTCAAAATTCATAAAGGTTCTTTGCACATTTCCTTTATTGGGTGTACTTGGGGCAGGATTTTGATTATATACCCACTGGTCAGATATTAAGGAATCTATTTGTGCTCCTGAAAACAGTTAGATAGAAGAAAGAAAGAAATATGAACAGAACTCAAGAATACTTTGGACCAAAACACCACATAACCTGAGGGTATTGAGAGGGAGTGTGTGGTGCCATCAAGAAAATCAGATCATCATGATTAAGGAAATGTAGAAAAATGATCACAGATCTCTTGCACATGAGTATTTACATAGAAGATAACTTGTTTAGAGTAAATGTCCCCCTCAGTCCCTCAAATTGTTGATATTTTAATTCATCTAGTATGAAATAAAGTGTGAATGAAAAGAAGCGGAGGGGTGATGCATCCAAGGGAAATGAGTCCTAGATGTGACACCACATGGCAGGCAAACAAGAGATGATGGAGATGTACTAATTAACTTCCTAAATCTGCAATTCGTGTCACTTGTCACTCAGGGGGGGAATGTGAATGGCTCTTCTCTTACTCTTCTTCCTCGTTTTCATTCTCATCCAGCTTGAGGGCAGAGACTTTCCTTTCAAGCATTTCTCACTCAGGTCTAACTTTGGAGTAATTAAATGGGTTTTCTGGAAGTTTGACAGACAGTTCTCACAATTCAAACCCCGCAGCATGGAGCAAAGCCAGACAGTGACTCAGTTGCTCCTCTCTGCTAAACATTTATGTTTTTATGTAATATTTGTTCTCAAGTCTGTTGAAGAAATTCAGCTTTAAAGCTCTCTGACTATCCACGTGAACTCTCACGGTTCTTCCCTTTCTCCAGCTCACCCTGCCTCTCTGTCTTTGGCTGATATATGCGTGACGCTGTTGGCCCTGTGGGCTTTTATCTGAATGGATATTCAGCCCTGTAAGTGATGCAATCTCGCAGAGAACTAGGAATGACTCTGTGAATTATGCTGCTGACCTTCCTTCCTTTGCATAGAACTTCTCCTCTCGACTGCATGGACTCTAAAAGAAGAGGGCAAGGAACCTTGTCGAGTACAAGCACTTAATATTGATTTCCAAAAAGTTGTACTATTTTTCAGCAGGAGAGAATTGGGCTGGTGTCTTGTCATTTGAGTTTATTAGTCTTTCCGGCAAATTGTCACAGCCGACGGGTCTGTGATAGATTTCATCACAGAAAGTTCTACACAGTCGTCTAAATTAAGAACATGTCAGACTTTCTCAGCGGGGATGAGAGGGACTAATGAGAGAAGACAAGTTAACACTGCCTTAGCCACATTATTTTTAGTTCTGTCATGATGTGCCGATACCTGACAAGCATATCAGTACTAACGTCTGGGGATAGACTTAAATCAGCAATAAAGATCCATTACTTTTATGTACATGAAGTAAACTACGCATTCTGAAGATTGAAAAACATAAATGCTCTTCAATGAAATTGTTGTATACAAAGTAGATTTTTCATTATAGCATTTGATTGAATCATTCTTGTCTTAATTTTTCCCTGTGGAAATAGTTTAGAAATGTACAAGATTTCATAATTCATTGGTAATGAGATGTAAATTTCATTTATTTAGCGCAGCTGACAAATGTTTTAAGCGTCTTATGTGCTGATGAGTCAATATATGGTTGGTTGATTTAGTCATTACAGCTTGATTTGATGAAAAGTAGACATCAGCTGTCAGTTGGACGGGTGCAGTCCCTTTTCTTTATTTTTGGAGTTGGTCTAAGGCAAAACACATTCAGTCAATCTGCATCCTAAAGTGTATGCCACATTTTCTCCCTCAAATTGAGTAACTGCCTGAACAACACAAGCCATTATATTACTAAGGCATGAATGGTTCGTGTTCCAGATGTGGAATACTATTGGACAGCTGAGCACAGAATCTCTCTGCCTCGACGAGTCATAATGCATCGAAGCAATTAAAAGAATTTAAGTCGCTCATGAGCCAAGGTTACATCAGTCTTCTGTGTTTACCGTTGGGAAAACAGACAGAAGCCCTGTGGTGAATGCCAAACAATTTCAGCCCACTGCAAAATATCATTTTTTATCACTAACAATTTTCGCCACAGTTACATACCACCATCTATCACCCTAAAAAGACCCAACAGAGAAAAACACAGAGTCTAAGAAAGTGTGGCATGACTGCCCAATCACAATGTGCAATGCTATCACATAATTCATCATCCTATCCCATTTCTCATTGCTAAGACAGATAATGTTCCAGTAAGTCTTTGGCCTTGTATTGTATACATCACACAGAAAAAAACTGTAATTACTCAATAATATATCAATAACGCTATGCTTGACTTAAAAAGAAGAGTAAATCAAAATCGTAATTTCAAAATGTACCTGTTAGAGTAGAGGTATAACTGTACATGTATACCATGTGTGTCATGTCTATATTTAATATAATTCCACACTACTCAATTTAAATGCAGCACATAAATGGGCATTACATTGCAGCGTGGGCTACAATTTTGAAAGGACATTCTGTCTCTCGTGCACGAAAAAGGACCCAAGCCCAAGTGCTCCCCGATTACAGGCAAGTGCAGTGTGAAAAATAGCCCAACCAATGTGACCGAACCCCACCTCAGCCGGAATATCATTTCCTAATTCTTGTCTGAATTTATCCCATTGGGTTCCAACAGATCCAGATGGGCTCAGGTCGTATGGACTCAGATTGTATTTACACTGTAATGGACACGCAAGAAATACCAGCAGTAACGCTCGTGAGCAAACATTCTGTAATCCCTAGAGGACGTATCAGATCAGGACCAAGAGACTGACTGAGGCATCTGATCTGACATGTGGTCCCACAGCATTGTTGCAATGTGGTCACTCACAATGCGTGGGAATCAAGTGAGCTTGTTAGGCACACCAACACAACTGTCCTTCCACAAAGACCCTATCGCTGGATTTGACTCCTTGTAATGTTCTTCTCTCCTTAAAAACTAAACTCAAGCTGAAGGGTCGTCTGTCTGATACAATGGAGGAGATCCAGCATACTCCACAGATGGTGCTTGCAGTGGTTGCATAACAGGACTTCCAGGGAGCATGCCAAGAGTGGAGTGAGCACAGAGGGCAGTCTATTGCTGCCAGTGGCGAGTAGAGTAAACAAAACAGCACTCAAATAAAAGTATTATTACTTTCTAATTAAGTAGAAGTAAAAGTACTTAAGAGTATCTCATAAAAACTACTCAAGTAGTGAGTAACTTCATTAGAATGTATTAGGTTCAAACAGGATATTAGGAGGTAATAAAAATGTAAAGTGCACATTGATTGTAATTAATAAAGTGACATTCAAAACTCGGCAAATGCCAAAATACATGTTGTTAAACACTGTTTGCTTTCAAACATCAAGAAAAAACCTTCACTGAATCCTCATAAGACTCGGATGCATTGTGTGTGCACTTGCATTCAGTTTCCAAAACAAACCTAATAAACGCAAGATATGAAGATGTGGACATTAAAAAAAAATAATAATATTCTATTAAATTAAGCAAAAAAATTCAATGCCATATAATATACATCTTCCAAAGTAGGTCGTAAGATAAACAGGTGAAGAGTACAAATATAGACAAATAATGTTGTTTCAGTGCCATACACAGAAGAAGATAAAAGACAATATACATATAAGAAATACTATCAGTCCCTGCAGGAGTGGTTTGAATGCAGTTATTAAAAAACAATGTATCCCACTAAATAAAGTAAATCTTTACAATTTAAAACATGTAACATGAATTAAGGCATGAAATATTCACTAGCCTTTTTCCAGTTCTTTTTAAAACATACATCTTTTTAATCAAGGTCTTGCCTATACAGCGTGAAAATGATCTTCACCACAGTTTAAATGTTTATCTGTTGCTTATATCACTGTTCTGTTAAAAACCTTTGTTTTGTTTTTTGTGTTATTGCAGGAAAAGAAAATGCACGGTTTCATAGCCTAGTTTCGTGGCTATTAGCTGCTTATATGGCTGTACTTTTAGTCAAGGACGGACCGTGATCATACCAGAAACATTACATTACATTTCATTTAGCTGATGCTTTTATCCAAAGCGACTGACAATAAGTGCATTCAACCATTAGGGTACAAACCCAGAACAACAAGAATCAAGTAAGTTCAATTTGCTTCAAGAAAGCCAAACTACAAAGTGCAACATGAAAGTGCCATATAAGTGCTTCTAAACATATATATAGTGGGTTTTTTTTCTTTTTTCTTTTTTATCCAAGGTGTAGTTGGAACAGATGTGTTTTTAGTCTGCGGCAGAAGATGTGTATACTTTCTACTGTCCTGATGTCCTTGGGGAGCTCGTTCCACCATTTAGGAGCCAGGACAACAAACAGTCGTGATTTTGTTGAGTGGTTAGCTCGCAGTGAGGGAGCAACAAGTCGATTGGTCGATGCAGAGTGGAGTGGACGGGCTGGGCAGTAACGTTTGACCATGTCCTGGATGTAGACTGGACCCGATCCGCAGCACGGTACGCAAGTACTAGTGTTTTGAAACGGATGTGGGCTGCCACTGGTAACCAGTGAAGGGAGCCGAGGAGCGGAGTAGTGTGATTTGGGAAGGTTAAAGACCAGTCGAGCTGCTGCATTCTGGATGAAGCTGCAGAGGTCGGATGGCACTAGCAGGTAGACCTGGCAGGAGGGAGTTGCAATAGTCTAAGCGTGAGATGACCAGAGCCTGGACCAGAACCTGCGCTGCCTTCTGAGTGAGAAGGGGACGTATTCTCCTGATGTTGTGCAATTTATTGAAAGAACGACTCAAGTACATGTAACAGAGTAAATGTAAGGCGTTACTACCCACCTCTGATTGCTGCACAAGTTGCACAAATCATTTTATTTATGAACTATTTGATGTGTATTTGACTTACATAGTGACTCATAGGCTTAAATTTGATTCTAAACGCCTACCAAGATGTACATTGGGAGTATATTTTTGCTATTGAGAATCTGTAGTGAGCTCACTTTTCTACAACAAACACTATTTAACTAACCCACACTCAACTGCCAGTTTATCAGGGAAACCTAGCCAAAACTAAAGTAGTCTTAATTTATTTAAATTCTTTAAAATGCGTTATACTTAGAGGTGATTCTATTATTTTGTCTAACTCTTTTGCAGTTTTATTATTTAAAGTAGACTAAATACAAGAAAGTCTTTTGTAGCCTATGACAACACAATTCAACAGTACCTCACATTACATCATCCAAATTGACCACAAGGTCTATTCAACACATCTCTGAAGCAGTTAGAGCTGAGCAAGATACATTACACGCTGGCTGTTGCATCAGTCTGCATAGGTGGACCTAATTTACTGGCTGTTGAATTTCTATGCTACCATTAACTTATTACATTAGAGGCGATTTACCTGCCGAGTAAATGACATGTCAGCTCAGCAAAGCTTTTTTGAGAATTTGATGCCAGAATGGTCAGCCTGCCTTTTAGAAAACACAAAAACAAGTTACAGAAGTGACAACGTTGATCAACCAAATATCAAATAATTGTAAGGAGACTTCAGAATCATCATTGGGGTAAGCGTTAAATCGGGAATGCTATGCACTCGGAATGGCCTCATGACATCCATTTTCTCACCAAGATGAGTTTAAATGGGCCCAACTGCATTTCTGTAATCAAGTGGAAGTAATGCATAGTCTTTCTGAAGGTTTATAAAAGGTCGAGAGTGGCAACAGAGGCTATGAGGTGAGATCCCAGCAGATATGTGACAAGGTCATTTTCTATGATAGATAACTACAGATGGCATAGTTAACAAACAAGAAATGACCAGGCTGATTTAGAATTTAAATTATTGACGGCACAAAAATCCACATTTTCTTACAAATAAGCTAATTATTGTACATCTGCCAACATTGTTGATCAGTGTGTTACAGATTCTGTAGTGCAGAGCCAGTAAGACACTAGCTTTATCAACGTTTTTAAAAAGCAGGAGGATGAGGAGTACTACTGTTGCAAGCGTAGTGCAATTCTAACTGATTGAGTTAATTGCCATGAAAACCCACAGTAAATGTCAGCGGCTCATGCTGCCAATGAGCAAAGCTTTGATTGCTTTGTCTTGTTACCTCACCCAAACATCACGAGGGATATTCACACCAAGTCAAGCTGTCAAGCTGTGTAATCTCACACACGCTGTACACCTCTGGTACACCCAGTCACACCTTGATCGTGTTTTTCTCGACAATGTATGGTGCAAGTGTGAATCCCACTGTTTCACCGTGGCCAAGAGTCGAGAAATTATTAGAAAGTGGTCCTTTCATGCATTTTTTTTTATTGTTATCAGCTTTCTGAGGACAGAACAGGGAGGATGTTGGCTCCTGGTGGCTCTGCGGGGGTTCTTCTACCCCCTCCAGCTGGCTGCAACCAGAAGGATCAGATATAGGAGTTCTGCCTCGGTCTCCAGAGTCTGAAAACTGCCCTTTGCTGAAGGTGAGGGTGAAATTCATCCCCCAGACTTTTAATCTCAGAGGCCCTGTGAGGGGGGTATTTTAATTATGACTGATAAAGCTGTGTGTGTCTATAGAACATCAGTGTCAGCTTGGGAGTGTGTAGGCTGCTGCCAGTGATCTGGGCATGGGTGGCGCCCAGTTTTTCAATTAAGAAGACAGTGGGATGGACATGAACTGAGCCTCATGAACGGAATACTCATTTATTCACTTTAAAAAAAAAAAAAGGTTTTCACTGTGGAACTAGACTTGATAAGCCTGCAAATGCAAATCCACTCTGCGTTTTATTAGTCAACACATAGTGTCAACGACCAATGTTATATTTCGAGAAGATTAAATGTGACTGTGCCTTAGGTATGAGAGGAGTAGTCAGCTTTTTAAAACCTTCCAGCCCCCCCCCCCCTCTTCTCTGCCTTTACTCTTTCCCTTATCAAGTTCTTTGTCAAACAATTTCAGGCAGCCAAGTTGTCATTTCTTTCTAAGTCTAAATTCAAAGGCAGGACAGGAATCCATTGAAAGGATTGTGGGAAGCAAGTAATTATGACTTGGATTATTGCAGAATGAAATAAAGCAATATGGCAGCTGTAGTACAACTGCACTGCTCTTGCTTGAGCTTTTGTTGTGATATTCAAAGTACTTGTTAATTAATCCAGACAAAATTCTAGTGAGTAAAACAAAGTCCTATTGACTAACATAACTCGTAAACTATTACAGGCAAACTCCAAATTTACGTGTGTCATATTTGTGGAACTGCCTCTCCACAGTAAAAGCCTTTCAGCAGATGTTCAGGAGCTTCGCAGTGGAAACATGTCACATACACAGACATAAAGACTCAGCTTCAGTGAGAGGCTGAAGAACTTCAGTCAAGTTAAACTTCAGTTTGTTGGAGAGGAAATATGAAAAACTAGAACATAATGGCGCTGTTCATACCTGTTATTAACATCCATCATGAGAGAACCAATCACAAGTGGACAGCTCCTAGTTTTTTTTTAAATATATTTAATTTAGTGTTTGTATTCTATTTCTTTTGCTTGTGTGGTTTTCTTTTTAAAATATTTTGGAGCATGGTTAGAGGGAGCCAGCGACTGTTGTATGTGATTGTTGTGCACATGACAAATCTTGTCTTCTTATGATCGAATCACTCAGAAGGGAAGTTAATACCAGGTTCGGGAAGAACCCATTCAACTTTGGTGTGGTTCTGGATCAGGGGGTGCATTCCCTTTCTTTTACGTTGTGAGATAGATTCCATCGTTATATTTTTTGTTGATATCTCAGGTTTAGGGAATTTAGAACTAGTAATACCAGTTTTATTTCATTTGGTTTTATATTCAGTATTTGCACAAGCAGGTAAGAGTTGATAAAAAACTTTGTGGTACTTCAGCAACACTAGAATTGCCCTCCTCTCAGCCTCGCTAGGTTGTGGCAGCAAACTTTCTCATCATCTTTTTAAGGGATATGTCAAGAGGAGAGAAATGAGAGTTACACTTGCTGTGACACTGCTGCCAGCATTCATCATCATCATGTCATCACATCACCGGCTGCGGTATACACTTTATACTGTATAAGATGTTGAGGGCTGGCGGATAATGTCTGCGGGATTGGATCTGTGCAGTTGTATGCGGAACGCCCTCCTCTTCCTTTCCCATTTGCAAAGCACTGAAAGCTCAAGTTCCCTGAGGCACAAACATCATTTACTAGGAAGTGAATGTACACAGAAAACGTAAAGAAGCTTTGTGAACACAGGGACTGGGCCGTGAGAGGCTAATGTGAAAATGAGCGTAAGGCAACAGCTGCCTTTTGTCTGGGGAAATATGGCCGAGGTTCTTTCGGATTAGCCAAAGTGGATTTAACTGGAGAGCAACAATAAGGAAAGGCACAATTAAAACTGCTTCATTAGAGAAATGCCTCTTGACATAAACATATAAGCCAGGGAAATGGCAGCCATTTCTTCTTCTCTTTTTTTTCACATGTCGACTATTAACAAGTTTCACTGGTCGGGGCCTCTTGAGGTCAGACAGCTTTGAAAATTTACACAGCTTTTCTGGTAATGCTGACGCCTTTTTAGTCTCAAATTGACTTTCTTGGTACTTGTTGAGGTCAGGGTGCCGTCATAATTGGGGAAGAGGTTGATCCCTGTTGCTAATTACACGCCACATGGCATTGTTATTCTTTGCTAATTGCATGCTGTGAGTGGCTGCATGCGCCTTGCCTTAGAGATTTTTTAATCTATGTATTAAGCTCATGAATTTGGCATCAACACAAGCGGCTCACTGGCAATAAAGTAGGCCCTCACCATACAGTGAATCGCATGACGGGGGTGGAGGTACTTACTTTGCTTTTGCTAATCATGGAAACTAAGTGTACACTTTAAAAGAAAATGCAAATGAAAGGGAGAGAGAGGGGTATAACACACGCACACTCACTCACACACACAGTAAACACACTCGGAAATTTACATAAAAGCTTTTCTTGCAATGGAATGTCTCCATGGCTTCAGGCAAATGTTTTTCATTCAGTTTCCCATTTTAACAGTGAAATCTCCATTTGGGGGAATTCTTGTTTTGTATGTTGTGCGTCACTCAGGATAATTAGGTGTTTATTTGATGTAATCAGATTTCCATTTTGAATGTGTGTTGCGGCTACTTACCTTCACAAAATTTAATCAAATGTAAATTTCATCCATGACTAATTTCTAAGCGATGGATAAAAACCTTTTCTGGATGGATATTTTCAATGGAAAACACATTTTTGTTTTATTTAATTTTATATTTTAAAAGGGATTTTGACCTTGACTGTTTGGTTGAGACACTTAAACAGCAAAAACGACAGAACCGACTTTATTGAAACTTGATGGAAGGTTGGTTATGGGCCACAAAAGAGCCCATTTACCTTTTGAGTGGGTGTGATTAATGGGGAGGATTCAGCATTTTAGTTTTCACTTGCTTAATCATTTAGAGATTTGCGTTTTTTGACATTTTTGTGAATTTTTCAATAAATAATCCAAAAATCTTGATGAAAGAAATCAGGCATACAGAGAGGACTGATGTGTGGAAGTGTCTGCAGTTTGGTTCAGCTTGATTGAATTAAGGGAGCGTGGCAGAGATATTTCTGTCTATCTCTATAGTTCTAGTTGGCTATATTTTTCAATCATAAGACCAACAGGTCCTCCAACTCGATGGCCATGGCTGCTTGTCCCTAATCTCAGATACAACCCACAACAGCGTACCACCAGCAGGTCAAGTGTAAGGACAAAAAGTACTTGGTTAGGTTTCGGCAAAGATCTCGGTTTGGGTTAAACATTTCTTCATCATTGTTACAATAAAAAACATGGGGTTAAGTTTGTGGGACAAAGTTTGTTGGTTTTTCATGTTTTTTCATGTGAAATAAACACAATAAACAAACCGTTAAACATGACCCTGTGTGGAAACCATGTTTTGTTAAAGCATCTATCCACCATAGTCTGCACCTATTGCAGACTTTGTCAATCTGCCATTCATCTGTGAACTTTGCTACCATCATAATTACTACGACTGATAGAAGTCACCTAAAAACTGTCTCTATGAGAATGTGCTTTAAGCCACGAAGAAGTAGTTTGTGTTTTGGGGGTAATGTTATGCAACTGAATTGTTTTTCCCTACTCTTCCTCTGAACAAATAGTAGTCAAGAAAATAAAATACAAATGACACAGAATGAAAAGTGCATCAATGTCGAAAAAGCAATAACAGACACTTCTTTGAGAAGCAAATCCACAAAAACAGCTTTGATAGCTACAGTTTGAACTGCCAAAAATGCACATTTTGTAGCATGCCGTCATCTAAGAGGCTTACTGGTTTTGAAGGGCACTTGATTTCCCCTATGTCAATAACTTTTCTCAATGCAGTTTCGAAACTCCAGCTTTGCTTCTTCCACAGAAAAGGTTACTTTATTCTGAGAGGTCTGTGAGGCAGGATCCTGAAAACTGTGTGAATCTAACACCGCACTTCTCAAAACAGACAAAAGACAAAACCTTATCCTTGACATTAAACCGGATCCCAGATATTAAGTTATGTTTCATTAGGACCAAGCTTTGGTCCCCATTAAGTCCGCCGGTCATGACAAGATCAGTGTTGTTGGAAAAGGTCCTAAAGAAGTAACAAAAATGAGCGGACACACACACACACTCAATTAGCCAGGGTTGAGTGAGGAAAATGTCTAGATTTATGGAAATATGTCAAACACGTCAGCTAATTCACGGGAAGATGAGAAAGGTGTCAACTTTAATACTGTTCACCAGCTCAGAGAGTGTTGACACCCCAGCCATGGCAATTAAAAGATCATATTTCCATATTCCGCAGGTCATGGACCAAACGTGACCTCAGATTTTAGCAACGTTTTTAGCAAGTCAGATCATGTCTCATGTGGATGAGTGAGCAATGTTCAAAAAGACTTTCGCAGGCTGAATCAACCTGAACGGAAAGTCAGGGGAATAAAAAAGAGGAATTTGAAAAGTGAGGGACATGGCAAATGTCAACTCATGTTGTTCCCAGAGGAAAAGTCAGGAGATCACAAAAGTCATTACAGTAAATTGTCTGGAAACCGCAAATGTCTGCACAAAGTTTCCTACCAGTGCACTGACATGTGCAATAGCTTCCAAGATATATGAGTCTGGACCGAAGTGGTGTTCCGACCAACATTTCCATCATCAGAGTCACGCAGTGAGCTGATTTCTCCTTTTGTTACTTGTACAATCTTGTAATGCTTTTACATTTTAGATATATATATAACACCTCAATCCCAGTCTTTCTTCAGCTCAGCCCATATCTCATCCCGTTGTAGCTCTGCCAACTGGCTCCAGTCTCCAGACACCTTCTTCACCTTCAACGTATATATTATTTATTTATTTAACCTTTATTTATCCAGGTGAGTTCCACTGGGATTATATGATCTGTTTTTGAAGAGAGCCCTGCCCAAGAAATCAGCAATAAGGTGCAGCAAGCAACATGAAGCAAGAATTAGAAAAATACAACTCAACAAAAAAAAAAAACATGAAATTAAGCATTAAATAACAACTCACTAAATTATAAGAAGACCAGATGGGGAAAAGACATAAGGAAAGAAACAATTGCAAACACCAACATAATCTGCCCCCAAAACTTGACTACACTGTAATCGGGATCAGCTCATCTAGCTGTAAATCACTCCGCTAATGGTTGGAGGCTGTCGGGGCGGAGAACATAAAAGCGTGTTTGCCAAGCTCAGTGCGAACCATAGGACAGTCAATTTCATTAGAGCACGACAAAATAATTGCGGCTTTTGAGTGAGATATACAAAGAGAGGGGAGCTGACGGAGGATGGGTTTATAAATAGGTATCAGTGAGTCAGTGCAACCCGAGAGAAGGCCACTGAAGTCTGGCATATAGGATGCAATGGTGAGGGAGAGCTTTACAGCCTGTGACAAACCTCGTGGCGCTGTGGTTTTCAAAGGAAGGGAGGTAGTATCAACCAATTTTCTTCTGGCAGCAGTGTCATCAGCTTCTGTAACAACTTCAACTAAATGCTCATCAAATGAAATGCTTAAAAACTTGTGCATTGCAGGGTGTCGATGTTGACAAGAGGAGCTCATGTGGTCCCAGCATTAGCTGACAACATATATTTAAAGTTTGATGCTTGTTGAATCCACAGCCACAAAATGAACATAAATGGTCAAATTCACTTTGTCTAACAACACATTATTTGGATGTCTCACATCAGTGTCGCATTAATTCAGTTTTCTTTGTCTTTGAGTTGCCATGTCTGCTGCATCACTCCTCCTTCCTGGTTTGGTCAAAGGAGGTGGCTGAGGGTGGGGTAATTTCATTGTCAGTAATACAATTTAGTTTACGAGGTGGTAGTTTGTGAGGTGTTTCAATGATCACAATTCAATTTGTGAAATAGTTCACTGCGGTTTATGGTGGAGTCCAGTTTGTAAATGTTCTTATTAGAGCGTTGGTTATGGTAATGGGTGAGGGGAGGGAGGAGAGGCACCTGAGTCTGATGTGGGCCGTAGCGTCAGAGCAGCGAGCACGCAGAGAGAAGGCCAACAGCAGAAGGGAGGCACCTACCAAGAGAAGCAGCAGAACGGCAGGTGGGCCGAGCGTGGCAGACCCAGCTGCAGGTAGAGGAGGGCGGCCAGCAGGAGAGCCACGGAGGAGAGGCACCCGTCGACAGCTGCTGCAGAACGGCAGGGGAGAGCGCGGCAGAGACAGCGCCGCAGGCCCAGCAGTGAGCAGAGGGGAGCGGAGAATAAGACGACAGGAGAGCCGCAACATATCGCCCTCTAAACTGCTTCTGTCTTCCTGTACGGTGACAACTACTGCTGTAATTCCCTGCTATTACAAGCACTCTCTCAAGTCCATTTAGCTGTAGACCTGATGGTGTGTGGTATGTGTGTGTGTGTGTGTGTCCTTTTGCGGTCTCCACTGTTGACTTAGCTGACAAAATGCTGTACACTTTAGCTCAGATTAATCTGGGTGATGTACGTGTGCACGGGGGTGCAAGCATGAATCTATCTATTTCGGCGTATGCCAGAATGTGTCTGTGTGCACGGTCATGTCAAAGAGGGAAATTACTTCTGAGATAGGTCAGAGGTATGTAAGTGTGTGTGTGTGAGTGTGTGCACGCGCTCATGCACAGCTCAAACAAGAATTTAATTCCAAGTCACATTTGAACTCTAACAAGAATGATGAACGACATTTTTCTGTTCTCATCATGACATTTCATCGTCGTCATTCCTTTGACCCGGGGGTCGCTGGGGAGACAATCCAGAGGCCAACAGGGAACTAGCGGAGGAGGCGACGTATTTTGTGAATGGCAGAAATGTAGCTCATCTAATTGGGATCATGTATTGTCTGTTGATGATTTTCTGATAGGGGTGTCAGTCTGAATTGTTTCCCTAGGGCTGATTTTTTGCCAGGAGTTTTCTTGTCAAACTATCTCGGATATTTCTCATTTTAAAAGTCAGGTTTCCTCCTGAAAGCTCAGCTGTTCAGTTTGTTTTTGGATTGGTTGCACAATTATGGCAACTGCAGAGGATAACTGTATCAAGAGGAGACTAATAAGCTTTAATTAGTCTGATCAATAGTTATTTGCTTGAAACCATTTGGTAGGTTAAATGCTTTTTGCTAATGATGCAGTTTATAATACCTCAGTCACATTCATGATGTAGCATACAGACAAAATGACTTTAGATGAATAATAATTGATTGAATTGCTTTGATTACAATCCATTTTTTCAATAGTCATCAGTTTAGGACATAACTGACTACAATGGACAACACTGATGTTTTTTCAGTTGCTGATCCAAAATTATGCTAATTCCTTTCCTTTCCAAAGAGCCTCTGTTAAACTATGGCTGATGGCTTTAATTAGAGCTACACCGAAAATTGCTCCCACTTTGACGGACCCCCTCTCCCAAGACTGTGGCCATTCAAGCCCCCTTCATCCATTGTTAATTTAATGGACAATCCTTTGTTTCTGCTATTGTAATTATGTGTGATAGGATGTGTGGACACTCCAGCAGGTCAGAGTGCAGAGATGTGTCGCGGTTACACCATCTGTCATGGTATTCACCCAATTATGCATCAATTAAAACCGTTTATCACCGTAATGAAAGTTATGTAGCAGGTTAAACGGTTATTGCAGAGGTGAGAGTCCTTTAGTGGCATTCACAGGTACCTGCCTGCAACACAACAAATAACTCTCCTGATGTCAGAGCATGAGCAACGTTTCAAATTAGCTCGCTTGTGTTTTGTATTGAGGTGAAGCTGTCTAAGGATGTTTCTCTTTTTATTTTGTCTGCATACATTCATTTCCTTCCCGTGGATCAACGATGCCGGCCTCTAACTGTCATGTCTGTATTTTCACTAAGAACAAAATACCATATTTAAATGACGGTTCATCAATGAGTCAGTAAGTAGGTAAGGCTGAAGGTAAGGTGGAAGCTCAAATTAGAAAATAAATGCAGAGTTGATGATGTGACGACAAGATAAGCTTCCCATTAATTTCATGCTTGACGCCTTCACGTTATTGCTGATCTCAGGAAACCACATCCTAATTTGTGCTTTTAAAAAACTGCTGTTGGCCTCACTCTGGATTTCCAAGGAGGGTGTTGCACCATAGGAGATGTCACTTACACTTAAGCTGTGCTCACACCAAACACAAAACACATGTTCTCATCACGTTACTTGCTGTATCAGCCTGGCCGCAGTATCATGTGTTTACTCGTGATCCTGGTGTGAGCAATGGAGTTAACACAACCCGTGGATTTTCACCCGTTCTCCTCCTGAAAAGACGAGAGATGGACTAATCCCTGAAGTAACTACATTTGCTGCGCTGCACGTGTTGTGGAAATTCCGGAGGAGCCAGCGCTGTTGTACCTGAGTTCACAAGACCGTCCGGAGGCACACAGCTGAGTTTCACCATCTCAACCAGATGCTACGTCTGGATGACTGCTGTTTCCCCGGCGCCACCTGAGGCTGACCAGTGGCCGATTTGATGTGCTGGTAGCTCAGGTCAGGAGCCGTCTGTGGTGAGTTTCATTCACAGCGCTGATTGCCATCTGTGATGTTGCGTCACACGTTAAGCAAATGACATGAAATTTGCAACTATTCTCATCTCTGCATTGAGTTTGTGATGGGAAAAATCGGCTTTGTGTTTGGTCCACTGTTCGTCCTCTTCGTTCCGTTGAGGACTGCGACCTGCCTCCACCTGGGTTTGTCCTGGGCTACGTGTTGGGCCTCTCTTCATGTCAGACTCATCTTTTCCAACTTGGCCGTCCCTGTTCGCCCCCATGTTATTTTGGGCTGACCTTGTTTGCATTTTCCAGGTGGTGTCCATCTTTGGTGATCTTTGCTCACAAATCATAACAAAACATTGGTAAAAACTGATTATCGCACTAAAAGTTCTTACTGTTCTCCCTGTGTGGGTGGTAGGTATGCTAACTAGTACTTCTTTAGGGGCCTCGCAATCATTTGCTAGCAGAACTTTAAATGGAGATTTTGAAGAAAGTGAGAATCACCTGTGCCACCTACGTCTTTATTCTCGTACCACCTAACAAAATTCTTGGGTAAAATTGAACAAAACTGTGACAGATTCCAGCAGGGCTGTCGCTCTAAATTCATACCCACAGCGAGAATGAGACGAATAAGATGAAGTTAACTGTCTCAAAACCAGCTTCTCCATTCAGTCGGGTGACTGAGACTTGTGTTTCTGTGTTTGTGCAAACTCTTCAGAGTTCAGCAACCCGGGTCTCTCACTTCCCCATTGTGTAACTTTAAAAAGAAACCTGTGCTCTTCTGTCTCACGTGTCAATGCCATTAGAAGCACGGTCCCTGCCTGGCAACCAGCAGTTGAGAGACGAGCCTAGCGTTCCACACATTTATGCTCGCAGCGTATACTGAGAGCACCCACACATGCTGGAGTGAGTAATCGTTCCCCTGCAAGATGTGGTCGTCATTTCTCTGATCACGACAGCGATTGTGCATGGCCTTTAATGCAGACCCAACAAGACTGGCTCATGATTTTCCTCGAGCCACTCTGCGGAATGAGTCCAAGTAAGATAGGGCTGACGAATCCCTTCAGAGTCTGTTGATATAGCTGGTCATGGTGATTAGGGGGCCGTTTTAGGTATTATAATCAAGTCACATCAGATCCATGAGTACTCAGATTGTCTTCGGGCCTGTTCATTTAATGCTGCCATTGGCTTTTAATGAGGGGCACATTGTGGAGAGAGGCAAGTAGCGATGTGATTTTAATGGGCTCACTATGGTCCACTGACAAGGGAAAACTGTCATTGCATTAGTTCCCTCAGAGCGCATATTTTAAGTCAGCGAGGGGAGCCGGGATGTTGTCGACCTGTCAGAGTTCAGCCTCATAGAGGGGCTGTGTCGACGAGATGGCATGTCGTCTTTCAATGTAGATAAGGTGTTTGGAATACATTAACCTTTTCCTCATTTGTTTTGTGTGTGTACTCTCTTTTGTTCCAGCGCGAAATGAGAAGTCTCTCCTGCTACAGGGCAAATCGGAGCTCCTGTGGGGCTCACGAGGCAGCGGCATGTGCCACCTGAACATTAGCCTTCAGTTGAAATAAGAAAAGATGAGGGGAGAGGGATGATGGGGGGGGACAAGAGATTGAGGAGAGGAGGGGTCTAAGGGCAGCGGTGGTCTGCGCGGGATTTAGGTAACAGCTATTTCTTGTCTCCCTCTCGCTCATTCTATCTTCCTTTTCATTCCCTCGCTCTCAATCTCTGGCCGTTAAATCTCAGTACCTCAGGCACTGCAATTATTGGTACGTTAAAAATGAAAGGTCACAACTAGCAGAGGAGAAGGGAGTGACAAAATGAGGGAGGACGACAATCAAACTTTCTGAAGCTTCAAGTGCCCAGGCATAGAGGGGATAATGATCTAATAATTGCTGCCAAAAGTCCCACTTATTGACAATGCAAAAAAACTGCTCCTGACCTCTTTCCTTTATTTCTGCTCAAAACTCAAACCCTTTCGTGAATAGTGGATTTTTGCTTTCATGGGAGATAATACAGCTGCGGATTCAAGGACAGTAATGCTGGTTTCTTCCAGCCAAACACCCTGAATCAGCCACTGACATAAACAGCTCGCTAGTAGTTGCACAGATTCATTCATGACTCCATTGAGAGACCTTTGAACACCAGGACCAGCCTTGCTGCTAATTTACATTTGCGATTAACCACAGTGCTGCCACAACAATACCATGCAGCCCAAAAGGCATTCTCCCCACAGATCATGCAAAACTTGTGAATCATTAGGATTTGAAATTCCCCCAAACCCAACAAAAAATGTGTTTTATTTGCATTACATAATTCTAGCAGATTTGAGCAGTGCTAAACAACAGGGCTGTGGAGGCAAACATTACTGTGCATATGTGCAATGAGCCAGAAAAGCAAGCAAAGCAACCCAGCAGCAACAACAACAATATTTTTGAAATGTATAAACTGGGTGAGCATTATTCATTTGAAATGAATGGCAGCCTTGTTGGAGGATGCCTCCTAATGTTATCATACGTTCATGGGTTAGGGTTTCGGGACATAGCCTGTTGTACAAATGGTGCAAGATGAATGTTATGTCACTTACCACTTACCAAGAATGTGATGTCACTTACCAAGACCTTTTGTGAGTTTCAAGTAAAGACAAAATAAAACTGACAATGACATGGCACCATTTGGTCAAAGTGCCCATATCATGCTCTTCAGGTTTTTCCCCTTTTTTGTAGTGTGTCACAGCTTTTTGTTCATGTAAAAGTGATGTTAATTTGCAAAGGCTAAAGTCTACTCCGGATGGAATCCACAGACAACACTGCTCCTGAAGATGAAAGCATCTACGTCACCAGTTAGCATGTAACTTGCCATCCTACTGGCTAGTTTGGCTGAAAGTGATCCAACAGAACCAATTCTAACTGTGAGCCAACGCACCAATCAGTGAGCCAACGCACCAATCAGAGCAGATCTGGCTTTTGCGGAGGCGGGCTGAGAACTTAGACAAAATGCTTCGCACAGAGGGTAGAAAGGCCCTGTAGACATTTTTAAGACACATAATGAAGATTGTGAACATTATCCTATTCTAGTATGTGGGCAATTTAAGTCTATAGGATCAGATTGATTTTTAATTATACATCACAACCATCTCATTAATAAATGTGTTTGTGTATATAGGGTATATGATCCCTACTTGACAAAGCCTAATGAAGATTTCTGTGGGATTAAACCATTGCTCCATTAAGTGTACAACAGGCAACAGATGCAGCGCGTGTGATTTACACCTCCATACTCTCCTAATGAGAGGAGTTTTTCATCTCCACAATGACTCACAATTAAGAAAGTAAAGTTAGAGACCGACACCTACAAATTATATGATTCAGCTTGATTGACCTGGTACTTTCTGGAGAGGTTTGGCTGTTTTCCACCCCCAAAAAAAAAGATGCATGAAAGATATTTTGGACGCAGCCACAAGATGGCATTACAGAAAAGGTGTCCTCTGCCACTTTTCCCCCCGGCATCAATATCCAGCTCTTAGCTTCATTATGAACGGGCGATATGTGGTATTGTGATGCAAACTACTGTAATTATGGTGATTACTATGGTCATTTGCTTTTTTGGCGTGAGAATGAGGCTCATTAGCCTTCATGAGTGAAATATCTTGTGGTGCTGGTCACTGCAGTCCATCACTGAACAGCTGTGTGTGTGTGTGTGTGTGTGTGTGTGTGTGTGTGTGTACAGCCTTGCCTATGTGCTGGAAATGTCCCTGGTACTGATCAACCTCAACGAAAGCTGCAGATACGTAATAGATCTTCATTAAATAGAAAAAATATCAATTTATTAGTATTGTTTTAGCCGCGCCTTCACTCCCCGCTGAGAGTTATGCAGCATCCCTAGAGATTTGAGAGAGTTCCTGTTGAGACCAAAGACATGCGCTGAAAACAAGGCGAGAGTGTGAGCGAATGAGGAGAAGGGAGGAGAAAGGGATGGATTTGGACTATAACTGCCTCGGCAATTGGGTTGTAAAGGGAAGATGAAAGACAGGCACTGCAGGCAGAGAAATAAGCAGAAACACCATCGGAGTGTAAGAGACAGCAAATGAGGAAATTGTGATGAGGGCAAATTTAAGCAGAGACATGGTGAGAGGGGAAGAAAAAGGCAAAAGGGAGCCGTGGAGATCTATATTCCAGGAAAACGAGCGCTGTATGTCTGAGCCCAGAGCCTTTGTGCCGTTTGAATCACTGCAGGTCTCTCATGCCCAAGGCTCCTCTATATAAAGCTCAGGCAGCTGCTGGATTTTCCACATTACTGCAATGGAATTGGATTAATACAATGCCCATCCATGTTTTCACCTTCATCAGCCACCATCCGGAGGGACCTGCTCTCACAGGTCGCTGGCCACCTGTCTCCTTCTGCTCATTGTAACGGGTGGCATTAGCCCTTATGGAAAAATGTATGGCACGGTGCATGCAGAACAGCACGTCATTAGCAAAACGGGTTTGTCATTCAAAGTTACGTTCTGCCAAAGGCTGAAGGCCAAGTTCGTAGTCGCACCCTGATGTTGAAACACTGTTACAACAATGTCTGCATTTCAACTTCACTGGCTTTGTAGCTTTTGTTTTTTGTAGCATTAGTGAAAGTATGAGATATATCAGTGAACACAATCTTTACATGGCTTGGATAGAAGTATTCATGGAAACAAAATGTGGACACCCAAACAACACACATCTGTGATTGATGAACGCTTGAATCCCAAACCATGGACAATATTACGGGGCTGTAACCGCCTCGACTCCTCTGGGAAGACTTTGCACAAAATTTTGGAACCTGTCTTCAGGGATTTGTTTCCCATTCAGCCACACGAGCATGACCGAGGTGGGCCCCAGATGTTGGATGATGAGGCCTGGCTTGCAGTGGGTATTCCAATCAATCCCAAAGGTGCTGGCTGGGATTGAGGTCAGAGCTCTGTGTCGCCACATTCTTCCACATCAGACTCTATAAAACAGTTTCTTGTGTCTCTGTTTTAGTTTTTGTGCATACGGGCATTGTCTTGTTAAAACAGGAGAGAGTCTTTTTCAAACTGTTCCACAAAGCTGCGAGCATTGTATTACATCACAACAGCCCCAGAAAAACAAAACATTTGCAGAGTGGGTGTTTTTTTTTTGTACGGAGTCAGACAAGGGTCATAAATGTTTTGAGCTTGTGAAATGATGTTCACAAATAATTCCCCAGTATCATCGTTTGTGGACATGTAGGGTTATGCAACATAACGATATATATCTCGAGGTGATAGCAAAACATCACCTGTGTCTTTTCATGCTCCATTGTTTATTTCCTAATTCCACAAATCACTTACTTTATGGCATCTTTTTTCGTCATTTGGATGGCCATTGGTGTTCAGGCAGGACATTTGAATAAAGGCAACACAAACAAACATGGTGGAGAGTGAAAACGACACAGAACGAGGTAATTCTGAAGAGGAGAGGGAGTGCAACCAGCCAAGATAAAGAGGGAGCTTGTACCTCGAAGAGGAGCTATACTCCCACAAGTCTGACATGGACCGGAAAACTGTAGTTTGCAAATTGCGCCACAGATCAGTTCTCACAAAAGACACAAACCACCACTTATTCTTCAACTGTCTACGACAAACACTGCAGAGAGAGTGTACAGAGCCACAAAAGACAGTCGGGAGCTGAAAACAAATTCCAGACTCAGACGCTGCGAGAGGCTTTTCGCCCGTTGCGTGCCATATGACAAAGAATTACAAAGATGGAAGCACATTCTGGCTCCTATTGCAACTGAACATCTGCAAAGACATGGCTCTAATTCACACGGTGGAGAAGAAGTACTTAGATCGATATGAATCAATGACGTCTGTCTGGATTCAAATCGCACAGCCCTAAGTTTATAATAAAGTGTGGTGTGATGTGACAAAGTATATCTACTCACTCAGAAGAAGCATCACTGGTAATGAAACATCTAAAAGGGAGACTTCATTAAAATGTCAATGTGTTTTCATTAGCATCGTCTGCAGCATTCTTTATTCATATGACAGTGTCTGCACTACTGTTGATTTAACAGAATATACAGTCGGAACAGTTAATGAAGTGGTAGACCATTGCATTAGGCAAGTTACTTTACTTTTAATACTTTGAGTATATTTAAAAGCAAGTACTTTCTTTTACTCAAGAGGAACATTTTATGTGGTACTTTCTTGTCTATTTATCTGTATGTCTTCAGTAAAATGTTTAAGAAGTTCCTCAACCACTATATAAAACTGAAAAAAAGGAGGATGTGAGTTAAGGACTCACATATTCAGATGAAGGCATGAATGTACTGAATGTGTAATGAATGCATTACAGTCTTTTGGCCATACTGAGTATTACTTTGCATTTAAAAAACATATTTTACTTCAGCAGTGAGTGTTCACCTGCTGCACTGCTGTCATCTATCCCTGCAAGATTTGCAAAGTTTTTTAAAATTTGTTTAAATATTGAATAAAACAGCATAAAAGAAGTATTCCCAAAAAAATGTCCTCATCTTCAAATGAAAGTGGGTCTGGCAAATTTTTTTAAAGGCTGCTTTTTGACACAATCCAGCTCTTCTTCAGTCCCACTAAAGATTCTGGACCACAGGCATGACCTCTTCTGAAGTCAAGGGAGACCAGCAGTATCATTTCCATGCTTCCTCTCAATCCCTCTTGGGAATTGCAAACTGGGGTAGACAGCAGTATGAAGCACAGTAAAGCATTATGGCTGCTTTTTGTCCATCCGGCAGTTTCTACAGCCTTCACTACATCCATGGGTGTTTGCATAGCTTTCAGACATCCTTCAGCCTTTTGCTTTATCGGGTCCAGAAGGTAATTCTTAATAAAGGCTAGGTTAAAAAGAAAAAAAGAAAGAAAAGAAAGAAGGAAACGTTGCCTCTTCAATTTTCCCCATCTACTCCTGGGTGCTGGAGAGTGGAGAAAGCTGATAGGAAAACATTCTTGACATTCTATATTCCATTCTTCTGAAGAGGACCCCGGTCATTTCTTTTGGACAAACAACATCTCAAAGATCCTGGACCCTATCACCAGGAGCCAGATGATCACCAGCTCTCTCAGCTGAGCTCAGCAGGAGAATGATTGCCCGTGCTGGTCGTAGCACACAAATTCAGCGCCGAGTTCAGGCACATTCTCATTGGGGTTAGGCCTCAGGATAAATATAGTCTTACCCCATATGAAATGATTTCTACGAAGTATTGATTTCAACATCGCAATTAGAATGATAAACAAATAGAAATGCAGATAATCTCTTCTGTGTTTTGCTTCTTCATAAATGCACCACTCAACTGCAGTAACAATAGAAACAGGAGTTTCTGGGTTTTATGCTGGGTGAGGGCTGGACCACTTTCTGATCTGTACAGTTATCCCCTGCCACCTATTACCTCTCAATCTGCCATTGCAAAAAATAAAATAAAAATCCCTCTGTATTCATGAGGCAGTGGTTATTGTGTCCTGCAATGCACCTGCTAGAGATGAATGTGTAGGATCACATTTGATTAAATATAGGATGTACTTGAATACTCGAACCAACTGTCCTCAAGATGATGAAATCCAACAGAAGAAATTGAAAATATCTCCTCCTGTTTCCAAAAATAATCATTTCTGGTCAGATTGCCTGCATGTGCATTTCAAAAGCCTGAGACTTAAACACAGCTCTGACGCAGCGCTGACACAGGTCAGGTCTTGTACGTCACGCTGCTACTACAGTGTTAGTGTCTCCGCCTTTTGCTCTTTCAAAGAGAAAAGGGCAGATAATTATGTGTCCTGTTCAAGCCAGTGTCACGTCCTGTGCAAATAAAGGTCTGACACCGTTAGATGTCCTGACATTCCACACAGTTATAGGATGTGAGTAGCTGTCCTGTTTTGTTATGTTATGTTATATGTGTGTGTGTGTGTGTGTGTGTGTGTGTGTGTGTGCGCGCGCGCGCATCTGTACAGCCGTTTTAATATTGTAAGCATTAACTGACAATCTAACAGCAAGGTCTAAAAATCCATAACAGAGGTTTTGTACTTTCTTCTGTCTGAGCTTCTAATAAATGTCTCATACACAGCAAAACATGCCTGCCTTATTATCTCTCATTGACTAAACTAGTTCATTTTAAAATTCTGCCAATACAAGTTTAACTTCTCTAGTGTATCATTGATTTAGTCATTACACATTTTATCATTACGCAGGTGCTCAATGCAGCTGTTTTAAAATCCCATTGAACACAGGCCTACGTGAGTTATTTGAGTAGATGGAAGATTACAACCTTAAATGTTCCATCTGTTGGGGGGGAAAAAAACAAAGAAACACACCTACAGATTTAAGATTATTCACTATTTCTCCAAAGCTCTCGTTAATGTTTGACCATATATCATTGAATTGCCCAAACGCTGTGCAGGCATGCATTGCTTTTTCCTGTGAAACGATATTCTGTGCACGTAAAAGTCTAAATAATAGAAAGAAAAAGTTTGTTATTTCTGTCCGAGGGAAGCCTGCATCAGTCGACTATTGCTGAACTAAAGCAGAAATAGTTTGTCTTTTTTTATATGACTAAGGAGTCATTGCTGACCAGTGGATCCGTGGGTTGCTTTTGGAGGCTCTGTTCAGTGACAGTAAGACATCATGACTATCAATTCAATCTTTCCCCTGTGCCTTTATACTATATAAGACAGGGCAACAGCTCGTGACAAGCCAAAGCCACACATACACATTGAAGCCAGTTCCGCTGCCTCTTATCCATCTGACTTGTTAGTGGTGGGAAAACAACCTACACAAACATGACACAAATATTACACGATCCACACAGAAACAAGAGGTGAACCTCGTAGCTGTGAAATGACAGTGCTAAACGTTGAGCCACCATGCCACCTACATGCTGGTGCTAAGGATACGAACGCTTGGCAAAAGAATCTGTCACGTTCGGACTGAAAGGGTAAACGCTTTTCAGGCGAGCGGAGCCATCTGGTGTGCGGCACAGGCACCGAGCGGGAGCGAAGGAGGAAGACGGGTTCGACGGGTCTGAGTGAGCGTTCTGAATCAGGTGGTGTCCCACCAACAGGACGAGAGGCTGATTCACTGCTGCAGTGGTTTGCCCCTGCTCAGTGCCAGACATCCAGTGACCAGTTGGGAGGAGGATGATATCACACAATTCGAACTCAACTTGTAATAGTCCGATTTTTTTCTTTAAGTGCTGGGGCTGAGAAAAATGCCCCCCAAAAATGCCATTATACGATTTAATAAATTATCTATAGAAGCTTGTTCTATAGAAAGTATCTTATTTATATTCTGTTCTGTTTTGTAATTTTTCCTTTCTCTATATCCGTTTCAAAAACTGAATGAATAAAAATGGAAACCTGAGTACCAGAGCTAACTGGTAAAGAGAAATAATGATTTTGACAATAAATTATTTCAAAGAAATACTGTCACAAGATTTTATATGAATGTATTTTTGTTTGCCACTTTTTTCAGGACAAACTCCGCTTTATACTGAAATAATGGAGAAGGAGTTAACAACGTTTGACCAACTATGAATAACAAAGCAATATAGAGTCAGGGAAATGTGTACAATTCCATACACTGAGGGTTTCTGTACTGTTACCACAACTTAGTCTGGTACGTCCAATAACCCTAATGTTAGGGAGCAAGGTGTGCAATATACTGTTGACTAGCTGACACTACTGTGCCAGTCTGGGGAGGTGCTTTAAAGCTTTGTCCGTTTGTGCTACTTTCACATTTTTCTCACAACTAAACTCTCAGAAAAATGTAAATCAGAGACGCGTTATTTCCAGCTCATCGTCAGCCAGGTTATCACATGATGGCATCTTTGAAGCAATCCGCTAGACAGAAGGCAAATGGAAAATTTCCATACGCATATAATTACCGCTCGTGGCCACAGTGACAGGTACATTATCTGGATTTACAACAACTGAATTATTTTTATTCCATCATTCCTTCTAAAGTCCGGCTGCAGAAATATCTGTAAGAAGTTTCTTTTGAAAGGAGACAGTTTCCAGTTCAGACACTGGAAAACGGGACGTTAATTCTATTGCAATTGGAATCCTCGTTCATTGAGGCTGAATGTGACTAAATGTAGTCAATTAATACTTACATAGTGAGGATTGTGTGGAAGAGTATAACATAATGAGAACTGCTAATAGCATAATGTAGATTGGAAGTGCACTTACATGCTCTGGGAGAATGTAATGCAATCAAAATATGCTGTGCAGCTCTTTTGAGGAGCAGATATTTTGTGACTAAACATTCATTACAAAATGGAAATTACATCCAGAAGTAAATGTTGCTTTACAGTGGTTATCCGATTGTTTAATCATATTTAATACACCAGTGCTCCATCTTTGCCTTTCCTTCCATCCTCCAATGCTCCCCTCTCTATTTCACAGCAACCAATCCACAATTATCCTCACAGCAGAGTTCTTGTCAATGTGAAATTAAGATGTGGGGAACTTTTCCTCCCCCGGGGCTATCGACTCATCCAATAAGAAGGGCCCTACACCGATGCGCTCGCTGGCTTGTTGTTGAGACCGAGTGTTTTAGCAGAAGCTGCTGGGAGCTGCCATTGAAGATTTATTCAGCCAAAACGTAGAACGCACCCCCACCAGCCCCATACATATGCCCTCCATCACTGCCACCACTTGACACATGCTCACTGTGACATCTCCACTGATTGCCTCATTGCCAATGAAGCAGAGGACCATGACTGATGTGGTGCATGTGTTGTCTCGCTGGGTCTGCATGACACACAGATTACGCTGGACACAGTATTGAGTTCATCTCAGGGGATTGACAATTGCTTTTTCCCCATTCATAGAGCAATTAATAAACTCACTTCCTAAGATACAGGAAGGTAATACTTCATAGAGTGGTATGAGCACAAGCCAGGAAGCTCTCCATACACTCTCCACCAAGGCTAAATGGAAGGCGGGGTTAAAAGGGCGCAAGTGACACTGGTCTCGAGGTCGCTAGCATCGATACACGGCAGAGAAACTAGCCAGAGGCAGCACAGGGATCCTGGGAGGGGGAGGTGAAGTCAGCCGCCATTTATCAGCTCCAGGTAACAGCAGCAGTGAGTGGGACACCGATGCATCAATAACCTACAGGCACACACATACTGAAACCCACATGCATAGTGGTGCTAATGAGGTGCAATAGAAAAGGTCACTTGGCGCGGCTCAGGGTGTGAAATAGGTGCACAACCATGTGGCGGATGCCAAATTTCCAATCGCATGCGATTCACCTCTCAAAGATTTTTCAGTTTTCTATCTGTATGATAAAGAGTTCTAGAGTAAGCACAGAGAATGAGGGATTCTGGCAAGAGATAAAGGGCGCCCACAGTAGAAAACAGCAGGGATGAGAAGCAGCCAAACTCCTCCAGACAAGCGGCTGGGAAGCTGAGGGAATTTTCATCCACCCAGCAAATATTGATTTTTGTCTTTGCTGCTCTTTCCATCAATGCTTCAAACTAACGCCCCCCCCCCCCCCCCCCTCCATCCCCAAACACCACCACCTCTCCATGCCCCCCTCTGGCACAGGGCCGGCAGTGTCCTGGGTGGTTTTATAAAAGTAGAACACCAAAGTCATGATGTGGTTCACTCACTTTTAACTACAGTCTCCAGTGACCTCTGTGTTCCATTGTACCATCTCATCACTTGAAAAGGTTTTTCTATCAAAGTCAAACTCTGCGGCAGAAGAGAATTGTTTAGCTCTGGGCTGCAGATATTATCTGGAGTAGTGTACATTGTTTTGTATTTGATTATTGTGCTTATCAAAGGACTTGTAGAGTCAATTTAATGCCAATTCCCTTCCCACTGAACATGACTATCATTGTTGAAGTGCAGTGCTTTGTAGTGGTCTAAACAATGAATAAAGAAGCATATAATTTGCAGCACAGATTCTGTGGGTGGATAGATCCACATATGCATTTACTCATCCGGCACATGTTATTATTTAAATTAACTTACAACTGAGGGACAACAGAAATGTGTTCAATAATATAAAATGTAGAACATTAGGTTATGAAATGCACCAACAGTGTACCAAAATGCTAGTTAGGCATGTTTGGGTATTAAAGGTTTTAGGAGAGGAGGTGGTCTTGGAATATATGTGTCTTCAAGAGGTAGATACCAGACAATGTTCCGTAGGAGGAATTCCGTTTTGATTAGATGAAAATAAAAGTAATGGGAATGGTCAAAAGTTCTTGAGCTGGGTCAAGTGAAGGCTTTTTGAACAGAGGTGCTGGCCAAGCCTGTTCGAATGCCGTCAGAAATGTCCCCAAAGACAGTGAAGCATTTATCATGTGTGATTGTTGACATAATGGTGGAAGATATGGCTCGGAGGAATCCTGGTGGCAATGGGATCCAGCTCGCACGTATAGCAGGACAGCTACCAGTCAGGAGTTTTGATGCGTTGTTCTCAACGTTTGACGCACGAATCTGGGATTCATCAATATGTTCGTACCTAAATTTGTTCGTACTCTGCGAACAAATTTAGAACTTCCTCAGACCATTCTGGATAAATGGGGCATAGCTTCTTCTGCAACAATGAAGAGAAAACACCGCGTTAAGTCGCAATCTGCGGGAGGAACTCTTCTGTCTGCAGGAGTGTGTGTGTGTGTGTGTGTGTGTGTGTGTGTCCCTCTTCACACGAACTGATAATCACATGTATTTAGTTATTAATCAATGATGTCGGATCATGTCTCCTGATCTTTCCGGTCACTTTATCCCTGATGTCCTGACTGTTCGTGTCACGTTACGTCTCGTGTTGTGTAGCAGGTTTAAACATGTTCCTCATAAACTCTAGAGAATCAAACAAACACAAAGGAAACATCAGCACTGCACGTGTCCTAATAACTTGTGATCAGTGAAGGTGTTTATTGTTAAAGTGTAAAGTGAGCGCAGGTCAGAGGAGTGAGGAGGAAACAGACTCTGACAGAGACACAGGATGACTGGACCTTTAATGTGCGTCTGTCTGATCCTGAAGCAGCGGTGTTATAATTATTCAGCAGAGTCCACGTCCGCGTCGCGATGCATCTCAGAGAAATGTCCACAGCTCTAGAGCTCATCTCTGTGCAGGACACAGCATTCAGCGCCTCATTTATTGCAGCCGAGGTTTAATTTTTTTGAAACATCGGCACTTCAGAGGACACGCTACAGAGAAGTGTGTCTTTTGTGTCTTCCACCTCCGACGCCTTCAATTTCTGCTGTTGTGAGATTCTTGTGTTTGTTTCCTTTTGGGGCCGTCTCTTATAACTTCAACTGTTCAGCACACCGCTCTCTTCATGACCAACGGATGTCCTTAGATGGAGAAATAGAGTCGTGGCAGTCTGCTAAATGCAGAGAGCGGACACGCGCCTGTCAATTTAGAATGATTCTGATTCACAAACAAACGCATTGTCTGGTGCGCACGTCTCCTGAATCCGGCGGCGATTTTGTAAGAAAGTAAGAACATTTCTGTGCACATGTTAGTAAATGAGGCCCAATGAGAGGGCTAAATGAGAGAAGTGAAGAGCCGTTGACCTGGGGAGACAGGTACATGTAGTAGTGTGTTTCAGAGCCTTGCACTAAGCTGTAGGGCTGAGTGAGGGAGGTGATGAGCTATTGACTGGAGGCGGCGAGGAAGGGAATGAGTGCAGAGCAGGAACGCCTCATGTTTGGCTTTCAGGTGTGCTGTTGACAGTGAGAGGCCTGACTACGGGGGCTGATGTGCTCTTAAAGGGGGGGGGTATTAGGTGTCTTTGAGTGGTTCAGAGAGTTGGCCACTGATGGCTGCGACATTTTCAGTTAAGGACGAGACGAATATCGGCTGAGAGATGAGTGTCTGTTGGAGTTGCTGGAGGAGTAATTTTTGAAAGGTGGAAAATAATTTCTGTCTTTGGTACTGCCGAACTTTCGTTGTAAAAAACAAGATGGGGAAGCACGATTGCTAAGACAAGGAATATATGAGTATCTATAACCCTTATGATTAGCAGGTTGCCATTTTTTCTCAGCAGCCGCAAGATCAGTATGCAGCTTTCTGATGGTGTCAGTCAGCTTGGTGAGGGGGGTTAAAGCAAGGGTCTGGTGGGTAGAGGACACAGACTGTCCAGACATTGGTTCAGTGCAGAGCAGAGACTTAATGGCATCAATGGTCTCGAGTGTGAAAAATGTGCTGAGAGGAAATAGAGTGGAGGCGACCATTGCTGGTCCCTGCTGTATACACATTACAACACAATTATAAGTATGAGTAGTTAAGGCAACACCTATAATGGTGATGATGCCAGTGTCCATTAACACTGCACCTGGTCACACCAGAGTACTGCATTTCAATTACTGAGAGAGGCTAGCTAGCTCACTACCGACATTGCCTGCACACTTGCCAAATAGTCAGAAAGTCCACCATTTTGTATATGAAAAATGGTACCTGAAATTATAGCTTAATAAAATCAGTTTAATTATATAACAATTATAATTGGTTGATATAAAAGCTATTGTAGTTTATCTTTTCAAGCTGTAGTTTAAAGAAAGTTAGTTAGTTACCCAGTTGTAAAATCTTTTCCATCTGTGAATGAAGAACATGACATGAAGTTCCAGGGGGAAAAAGTAGTGGACATTGAGTCAAGGTCATCCTTGTCAATCTACTTTTTCCAAGGTCAGGAATGAACATGAACCTTTTCACTCAATAAAACAAAAGTTTAATTTTTGAATGTGAACTTTAAATTACCTCTTAGGGTTTCACACTGATCTGATAGATACTTGGTTAATTCACTGAAACATGGATGTAATTGCAGAGTTCCCTGCCAGATGACAGATCACCAGAAACTAGCTTAGCTTACAGCAGTCAACATATTTAGTTTTTAAACCACTAGAAGGCCACATGAGTGTTTTTCTAGTGTTACAACTCTGTCAGATCACAGTTAAGCTTCTCATCTTGCTTTTTGGTGCAAACCTTAAGCTTTATAGTTCAAAGTTTCAGTTTTAACAGACGCCTGGACTTTTTTTCTTCTGCTAATAACCAAAACCAGACAGAGCTGTTATCATCTGCAGCAACAATAAACTGTAAAGTGGAACGAACACCTGACTGGGAGCTGCCACAGACTGCATAACATAATATCAGCCTCTCGGACTCCGAGGTCTAGGTTATTTTATTATAAAATGACTGAACACCAGATGCTGCCCAGTGTTTTAGCTTTTCATATCTGAGTCTGAGTCTTGTGAAAGTCACAAATCAAATCTGAAAATACTTTTTTCATGAGCAATCTCAAGTCATATTGAATCAGAAATGTGACACTCGTTGAGTCGAGCGTTAACTGACTCACATCCACTGTTTAACTCACAGTGTCTGCTGCTTCAGAAAACATGGCCTGATACCAGTGACCTGTTTTTCGACACGTAAACTCTGTAAACCACTCACCAAGGAAGTCTTTGGGGTAGGGCTGATTCTGATAGCCGACTTCTTTTTGAATCTGGTCCCAAGTTGCGGAAAAATCGGATTAATTAAGCTCCACAGCCAACGAATCTCTTACCTTTGATTCCCAAACTCTCTCAGATAATTTCTTTATCCTCTTCATGATTCTACAGACCCAAAAAAGCTGCTGACATAAAAAAGCAGTTCATGTCGCTGACAACCGCTGACAGTCTTGCCGTTGCCAGGGCCGACTGATTTATCAGGGCTGAGCGCCTCCACTTAAATTGTTGAAACACTTCACCAAAGTCAAACTGACAAATGTAATAATAGTGGGAGGTATTCACAACAAAGAACGATAAATTCTGTTTAAACATCTGTCAACGTCCATCATGTTGAAGGGACAGCTTGTGTTATTATTGATATAAAGGACAAATACTTAGCCTCAGTCTACTGCTGATGTTACATCGTGCTGTGAGTGCTGAAGAATCACAAGTACATCGGTATGCAATTTCTCTTTTTTAAACTTTATATTGAAACAGTATGTATAATTCCTTTAATTTAGTTTAATTCTGTTGTGGCTTTTGTGCCCTCATATATATATTCGTAATATCTGTAGAACTCTAAACTATAAAAGTAGCAGGATCTATGGACTCAGCTTCACTCTGCTTTCACGATGTAGCAGTGTAACATAGTGTCCTGTCCCGTAGTCTGTTTTATTCAATCATGTCACACCTCCAGTTCCCTACATTACTCACTCATCCACGTATTCCATGAGACTGCGCCATCTGGCACCCACAGCACGGCCATGATAGCTGCCTGAGTCTCAGCAGACAACAGAGACAACCCCTCGGTCTCAGATTTGGAGCAGAGTCACTGCGGGTTGTGAATGCGGTCTGTCCACCCAGATGTGGGCAACTGTCTCATAAATCCCCTGCGGAGGACTTTTTTCTGTTGACGCCTTGTGATGCTGGCCCATATTTACCCTGTTCTTTTTGCGCACAACTTAATTACGCCCCTGAGAGGAGCTCTGCGTCACAGGTGTTCGGGGGAGGGACACCTCAGCGGGATAGTTCTCAATGTGCAACCCAAAGTGAGTTACGCAGTTGCTTTGGTGAGAGCTTGGCTGATCTCACAAACTGTTAGAGAAGGAATTTTTATTTTTTTTCAGATGACTAGACTGGCAGAATGTCCTTTTCTCTCAAAGATGTTCTGAAAGACCTAAGATGCAATAATTCATATTCAATAAGGCTGTTTAATCATATTGTGATTATATCCATTATCTTAACACTACACAGAAAATCTAAGATGCTTTTACCCAGAAAAATGTCCTTAAAACTCATTAAGGCCATAAAAGAAGTGGTGTTACTCCACATGGGATGCCACTCACTCCTGTCAAGCATGTAGGTCTGTGTTTGTGCTAACGCCGATAGACAACATATTAAGATCTAGAGTTATTTGCCCCATCTCTCACTTGCCTTCCTGTTAATAAATACTCGCTTGCTGTGGAATGGGAACATAGCAAACTATTTGCAGAGGAACAGAATATTTTTTGGAATTTAACGATCTTTTGCCATTATTTGAGACCAATCCACTTTGTTTTGTTTATTCAAAAACAACTGCTGAATATGTATTTCTGGATCAGTGTTATTGGAACATTTTCCAAGGCGTTTTAGTGAATTCTGAATATGTTTGAATAATGTTTGGCCTCGGAGTAAAAACGCAATGTCGACGGCACTTGTCAGGTTCCAGCTCAGGATGTTTTTTGAATGTGCAGACAACTCAGGGAGAACACTGCAGACAAGGTATTTAAGAGCGACTTATTAGGTTTATAAAATGGACATGTATATGGTTGTTTTTATATATGGGACAGTGAGCACTGGCTGGTTTTGAATACATACCAGTCTGACTTGAAAAGACAAAAGGTGGGAAAACAGAGAATGTATATAGAATAACATAAACTGTCAAGCTGTTAAATGTGAAGAAACAAAACTAACACTCCCTGAAATATTTCTCACGTTGTAACAAGTGACATGTAATGTTTTTTTTAAATAAAAGAGACCGTGAATTTCTACATCTCGCCTTAAAAGTCAGGGAAAAACAACAAAATGTGTGTATACAAATAGAAGTGGTGGTTATGGTAATACAGTGACACTTTAATTCTTCTTGTTTGTCACCGAACATTCTGTTTCTGTGTGGACAATAGCCGACGGTGCTCCTCCGTCTCCTGCATTTATTTAGCAGCAGGCTGTTTCTCCCTCCCTTCATCTCCACCAACTGCTAGGTGTCATAAAACACTTAAAATAGAGGAAGACTAACAATGAGACATATGCTGGAGGCTACAGATTTTGTGAAAGCTCCCGCAATCTAAGTTGAAAGCTTGCAAGAGTCAGGCAAACACTCGCGCTGACGCTGCTGCATTATAGATGGATACAAAATAGGCATGACTGTTTTATCATTAGCACCCCTGTGTGAATGACAGATCAATGAATCTGTGATCTTACCTGGATCCAGAGCTTTATCGTGGACATTCTGAACTTTCAAACTTCATTAGAGTACAGCGGTGATGGCGACGGCTCAGTAGATGGCTTTGTTGCAATATTGATGGCACGAAGCGTGGGGAGTTTTCGCTGTCAAAAGCAGTCGGGAAGTTACAGTACTGGCTGCCCATGTTTACGTGATGTCAAATTCTCTATCATGTAATGAAGGTTTGCTCATAGTAAGAAACGCATCATTAGGCCAGGTTAGTAGAACAGTTTCTTTAATTTGAACAAGCATTAAAGACCCAAACCAGGAGCTGACTTACTAAGAACAAGTTACACGATGCAGTTCCTGTTCTTTGAATAATTACTTGAATATTTACAATAGAACAAAGATAACAACTTAGCATTATAATATAAAAACAGCGAGAGATTTACCAAACTGTACTATTGTGCTGCAAAAAATGCAAACCACACAGTCTGACATTGGACAAGGATTACCTAAGTGTAAGTTCATGACACTGTCGATTTGCCTTTCATGATGAAAGCCATTCATCTCTAACCGAATGAGGCAGTAAATGGTTGACATCTTAATAACTGTACCGAAGATAGGGAGCGTCTAAGGTTTGTAGGAGAACTACCTTTGAAAGTTGTTGAGTCATGCTGGAGAAGCTGCACGACACCCTCTCCCAAGTTTAACACCCCGTGTTTTGGGTGTGTTAACCCTGCCCCCCCCCCCATGTGGCTTCTTCCTTCTCATCACTTACATTTGATTAATTCACAGCAGCATAATAAATAGAATCAATTCCAGCTGAGGCATTAAAGGCGTCAAATTGCCTGTAATTAAGCCACTGATTGAATGTTCTGATCTAGGTAATTGACTTTTTTGTCCATTAATTTAAACTAGAATCTTTGGTCAGAGGCTGAGATTCGATGGCTGCTGCTATCAAAGAGAGAGAGAGACACTCGTCTTGCATGGCCTGATACGAAACATCTTTATTGCGGATGCACGACTGTCAGTCGAGGTTTCACTTGGTATCTATATATTTCAGCACTGGAGAAACCACCCCGGCATAATTTCAAGGATGAGCTCAGATGAACATTTCCAGAGGTAAGAACCTGATTTGGGTAAAACTGAGGGCTGAACTGAACAATACAGTAATAGTGTTACAAAAAGCACACACTACCAATTTTGATTATTTGTTTTAATTATTTAAGTGTGAGATTTTGGAGGCGAAAAGTGTTCAGAAATGCTGCAGGTGTTCTGTTTTTTGGAGACCTCCCGAAGTCACCATCTCTCTTCCCCCCTTTTTGTAACCTTCTGCCCCTTTACGGTTCCATTATGAAAATATTGCTGCTTAGTTATGCATGCAACTTCCCCGTTTTCAACAAAGTACATGACATATCTTCACAACAACAATGCAGCTGAATAATTAACGGGCACTATTTTGTAAAAGGCATTTAATTATATTGTTGTCATGATTAAATTAATAATGCATGAGGATTTTTTGGAATCTAAAGTATCAACAATTTAAATGCAGCGCTTTGCTTTTTTTAATTCCCACTTCAGGTTCATGGAGAGTTTCTCATGACCAAAGGGAAACAGCTCCTTAAAGACCCGATGCACTTGTGAGATCTTGCTCAAAGTCTCATTGGGTTTTTCCTAGAAGTCCCGGTAAAAGCATTCCATGTTTATTTGATTGCTTCTATGGACTCCTAAGCGTGAAAGGGAGAAGAAATGCTGTCTCATTTTGAGGCACTTACATAAGGTAGCTTCATGTTGCCACACTGACAGCCAGATGCAGAGCTTATCAATATTTTAAGTAAGCCATGAAATAACCATATTTTTCCCTGCTCATTAGGAGGCCACATGTGTTCCACTGTCCTTGCCTTTTTGACTCCGGCTGCAAATTTCGATCCCACACTCTGGTCCGCGATGAGTGAGACAATGTTTTGATTGGTCCACTTTGAAGACCAAAGCCCCACTAATTGGCTGGGTATGGAATCATTTGTAACATTTGTTCCCCTTAGAAAACCTCATCACGCACAGACGACTGATTAACTATCTGAATGAACAAATGAATTAGTAAATTAAATGATAAACACTCGAGGAGCTCTGCAAGTGACATGAAAGCGCAACAACACAGCAGCAAACCTCGGCTTAATCCAATAAGAGACGATTTGGGCCGTTTATTCTTTGCAGATAAGTAGGGGTGTGACTTCTCTGAAACCCAGAACACTACTGCAGGTTTTAACAAGGTCATATCGCAATACAGGTTAATGGAACCATGATACCCCCATACCAACCCCATAAGGCACTGTAACAAAACATATACAGTTAACACTATAACACATGAGAATCGCAGAATGATTTTTCTATCTAAAACTATGACAAGCTGTAAAAGTTGTAATTGTTAGATATTACACTTATTTTACTGTCTTCTAACTACATGTGACTGTTTCGGTCCAATCATAATTGAGTGATCACATCTGCATTTAAAGTAACCCTGAGTTTGAAGACAAAAGAAGGGTTGACTGAGAGCTCGAGGACACTGCTGAACGCCCTCCTACACCCCGCGACCTGCAATCACACATTATGCCCCAATGCATACTGTACTTCATCATCTATTTTACTCTTAATGGGATCATAGTTTACTAAATCAATTAAGAACCAGGGTAGTTTTTATAGACTTCAATAGATACTGACGTTTTGAAACCAGTGGAGTCCTCTGCTTGTCTTGGAGACAAAACAGGTTTCAGGCACTTCCGCATTGGCTTCACTTTCTGGACCTGAAGTCTACTTCCATTTCCGTATGAAGTCTATGTTTGTGCTATTGCCTGTTGAGATTGGTGAGCTTTGAAGTCCATTAGAGGACGTCTTGGGCTACGAATGCTGTGGCATATGACTGGTCCATGCTCAATGCTAATTCCTATGAAAATAATCAATAAGAAAATAAATAAAATGGTTTACAAGTAAACCTGGGTGTTGGATTAAAAAAGTGATCTGAATTGTTAAACACCATTTCCATTTAAAAAGGCCAACTTAGGTAAAATGCATTGTTCTCAGTAAAAACACAAGACAGTGTTAACCCTTACATACTTTCATATTTCATGCCTTCACAGCATGGTCTCGGCCAATTTTGACCCGGGCCAAGAATTCCCTCCTAATAAGTCCCTGTACAGAATATTGAACTGCAGATCTATTTAGACTGTATAAACAGCCTATCCGACATTAATAAATGGATGATTAATACTTAATTAATATTTCAGAGAGCAGGGAAAGTGTTTGAGGTTTTGGGAGAAAAACATCTACTATCACACAAAGTTGTTTTACCTAAGACATGAAAACACAACAGCCATAACGATTTGAATATATCTTATTGAGAATGGCAAGAACATTCTGGAACTGTTGGGATTTATTATATAACCATGTATAACCATTACAACCGTTAAAACCGAGTCCCTCGAAGGACATCGCTGCCATCCTGCCTGCAACTTGATGTGGAAGTGAGGACAAACTGATAGTACTGTTTGTCGATATAAATGTCTTCATCAGAGGTGCTGTAATGAGAGTTTTCCTCCATGTTGTCTTCCTGCTCTGACACATCCTCCAACAAATCCCTATCTGCTTCCTCATCTTGGAAGATGAGATCCAGGGCCTCATGCACAGTACGTCTTGTTGCCATAACCTCAGTCACTGAAATAGCAGCTCACTTACCTTTATAATCTTATGACCTCCCAACCCCTCTTTTGATCTCAGTTAGCTCAGACTGAATGGATTCTAATTTGTTTTCATTTGTAGATTATGTTTGTTGCATTGCTTGTGCTTGCAGGTGCAGATCTCGTGATCTTGTGTGTCAAGGCCTCCTCTGACCTCTGTATGACTTCTGTTGCTTATGTGCACAATTTATGATCACTCCTGTGCTGTTGTACTCTGTCACTGATTCCAGATTCCCCCATGACCCTTCAAACACCAGCAGGTGCCTGCCTCTACAGAAGCGGGGGCAAATGTGGTGGGAACACAGACAGTTCTTGTGACAGTGTCAAGGTCCCCCTAGAACTCTGTCACCGCTGCTCCATAAAAAATACACACAGACATGACATGTACAGTTTCACAGTTTCAAGATTCCCTAAAAACACAATTTCCCTTGATTTGACCCAGACCTATGGATCTAAAATCCAATGCAATAGACACTGGTCAAAATTTTAAAAGTTTAAAATATTTCCATTTTTGTGTATTTTTGGTCACTTTGGTAAAATTCATTGAATTTCCGGCTAAACGAATAACATTTAGGGTATTTTTACTGCTGCCAAATGTCAGAACGGGTCAAATATATACAGACCATGTATACCCAACCAGTATGCAAGGGTTAAGTGCTTGTTGTTGTATACTAAAGACAGGAGGGACAGAGGCAGGAGGACAGCTAGATACGCAATGATCATTAAAAAGGGGGCTCAGGGCAGTGGGAGAGATTTGACTACAGCATGTTGCACAGCACATCAGGACTATGTAGAGTCTTAAATAGGGATAATACATAAAATCAAGTCATGACATAAGCTTGCAAACAGCCACCCGACAGGCGGTCTCGGTAAATTTGCTGCTAAAGCAAGTCAGATCTTTGAATGTGGTTAAAATAACTGGCTCAGAGAAAAACTGAAGAAAAGTTTAAACGGAATCCTGCTCCACCGTGCAGTTTGTTACTTCAGATGACAATAACTTGAGCGGATGTGTCACGCCAAAGACAAAAGCTGAAGAGTTGTGAAAATTTAATGAAACACTTTCTTTGAGAGGCTGCTAATGTCGCTGAGAGCAGAGTTAGTGCTCGCCACAGTGCTGCAGCAGCTACGGCTTTAATAATGCCACGCTTGCCGTTTGCTCGTCTCCACCGCACCAGCAGCAATGTCATGAGGTCAGAACATGAGGTTTACATGCTCTTGCTGTACCAATGAGCCCCGGAGAACTCTGCTTACCCAAACCTCAAGAAGTTAAGAGGGCAGCTGCATTTGTCAATGGAATATTCTAAGTCAAATAAACACACACACACACACACACACACACACACACACACACACACACACACACACAAGCTAAACTGTTTGTTGAAGTGCTTCTAATTACATGTACCAGCATGGGAATAACTAATGCAACCAACTGTATATTTAACTGTTCAAAAATAATTACTCTTATTACCTCAAGTGTTCATAGAGTGGAGATTTAGCACTTTACTGTAACAGTTTGAAATTAGATGCATACACGTATCCAACACTAACACACAAAAGCACATACAGCCACACACATACACCGTTTAATGCTTTTCTCCGTTTTCCCTATAGGAACCTGCTGTATCTCAGGCTTTTTCTCCCATATTTCTCTGCCAGCCTGCAGTAGCTTAGGTAAGAACTTCGTCTGTGCTCCCACCTTCAGCATTTCCTCAAAGTCCCAATCCAAATCCCAACCAGGATAATCTCATCCCTCTACTCTGATGTACTTCCATTTATCCAAGCCTTGTACTACTGCCAGCTCAGTCTCGTGTTAGGGAAAAGCGGAACGGGGATTTCTTCTGCTTTCCCCTTGCTCGGGCACTTCACTGAGGTTGTAAGTCTGTATCGTCTTGAAGCTCCACAGAATCTGCTCAATGTCATCCCTGCAGTGCCGCAGGACACAATGACCGCTTGCATGTTATCATGCCGCTTCCAGCCACGGGTTCATCTGAACGACTTGAAGGCCAGAAATAAATTCCTGTACAACATTAGCAAACAGAAAATGGCACAATAGTGTTACATTGGTAGCCATCATCAAAGGCCCCACTACACAACAGAGCAGAAACGGTTGATGAAATGTGTGGCAAACATTCCATGAAGCCAATAAGATCACAGTATGTTTGACATCCCTGAAGCCAGTATATAATATATATAACATTACCCTAGAGACCAACAGGCAAGTGGAGCCAATTGGCAAGCCCCCCACTACCATCAACATTCACAAAACCACAACAAACACACAGGAAATATGCATTAAATACATTCAAACATAGTACTCACCCTTCATGACAAAATATAATTAACTTCACACAAACATAAAAATTGCAAGTTCAGCAACAACCAAGGGAAATCAAAGTCTACCAAACCCAAAACAAGTTCAACCAAAGCATCATCAAATTGATTCAAAATTAAAACCAGTGCACATTCTGCACAAATATGAAAGAGAAAGCAATTAGCACGCGGCAAACAAGCACAAACCAAGCATGGGAAGTAAGGGTTATCAGTGCTGTTGTTCAGCGCACACAAACTGGGAGATGTCAATCATCGAATATTATACATGTTGGGCACTTTCCTTGGTGAAGTAGAGCTCTGACACCCAAGTAAAATGTTTGGGGAAAGTTGCAGCAGCTCTAAGATGCAAATGTCAAAGACACACACACGACAGCAGCCGGCAGCTAACAACATAAAAGGTTGACAATTATAACTCCACAAAGCCGTCCTGAGGCTGAATATGACGTCTAAGAGGAAAAAATATGAACGTGACAAAAAGCTACGTTGGGTTTCCTGTGAAGCAAATATTTCACCACTACACAAATCAGCAGCATGAAAGCATCAAAGTCAGTCAACAGTTAAAATAATAGCTCAAATTAAATAGTGATGCACATGCTACGCAAAAGGTGACAGCAGAAGAAATTGGCAGCCTCCAGAAAAGCATCAGGCAGCAGCCGTATTCTGAAGCACAACAAGACAAACTGAACAAAGTCCGAGTGACAGTCAGTGTGCGGACACAATGTCTCAGCTTGAGAATGACAGTGAAAAAATCAATAATGAAAGCCCTTTGCTTCGGGCTGATTATTGCTAACCTTCAGTTTCTCAAAAGGTATCGAGGAATAATAATGAGCGGAGAGTGAAAAGACTAAAGTCTATAGACCCGAAAACCAATATACAATATTAATCACTATATGACTCAAATTGGAAGGTGAGATAACCCACATGCTTAACCTCCACCTACGAAACACTTCAAACCTCTACACAAATATGTGATCACATATCAATAGCAAACAACCAACGAGAACAATATCAATGTACATGCTGCACATAGATGACAGCAGCAGAAATTAAGGAAAACACAAAGTAGGCATTCAACAGCAAAACATTCTCAGCAGCCATAGTTTCTAGCACATGAATGGTGAATGAACAAAGCCGAGGCATCAACGTATGATATCTTTATTAGCAGTAAATAGATACGTACCTAACTAAAGTGCAGCATTGATACCTGGGTGAACTCTTTAAGGGAAGCAGTGGTGTCAAGCTGCAGAAAACGCTCAATACAAGTTACAATTGATGCCAAATTTGCGGCTGACGAATGCTTGTTTTATGACAAAGCAGTATTAACAAACCATTTCACTTGGCAGTGTGTGAAATAAAGCTAAGAAAATGTTGGTGCGAATTAATGCAATTAGGACGACAATCCAAACGACACAAAAATCCGAACGACACATAGATGACAAAAGAACATGGATATCCAGTGATTTTCAAAGCGACTGTGAAACAATCCGCTGCATCAGTCCACTAGCTGTGTTGAGTTAACATGGTGGAATATGAACGTTATTATTAAGATTCCATGAAGCCAATATTAACTGTGTGCAAAATCACAGTCATGTTTACTTTCCTGAAGCCAATATAGAACATAACACTGACAGAGCACCAGAAACCCTACACCACCATTATATTGGAAAAACACACCACTAGGGAAATATGTAAAGCTCCGACATGAGTATTCATGCTTCACCACTTCATATCTCAATATCATCAGGTCCAGCAGCCAAGACAATTCCAACAACAACCCAAAGAGAAATGTGCTCAACGGCACTAAATTAATTCATGATTCGTGCTGTTATTACACCAAGATGACAACAGTAGAAGGAGAAAGCTGTGGACAAGCATCAACACACACCAACACAAACTGAACAATGTGACGTTATGCATTTAAGCAAAAGGAGGCAATGCAAATGGGGGCTTACCTCGGAGATGTGAAGTGCTTATACCAAAGTGTGGTGAATCCCTGCAGTCCCAAGATGTCAGGTGCTCTGGAGACTCCGGCTTCCAGCTCAAATGAGGATTCAAGGCCACAATTCATCCTCAAAGCCACATCTACATGTTGACAAGCTGAATATCAAGTGTGGCAAAATAACAATACAACCTACCTTTGCATGATAATAAGGCAACAACCACGCAAATATCGTGCAGCCTATAGCGCTGACACATGAGTATTGGTATGTCAACACCACATTAAGCATAATAATGCAAGTTTGAAAAGGCCAAACCAACATCACAGCACATGCATGACAACAGGAGAAATACGCATCCAGCAGACATACAGCAGCAAAGAAGGGTCAACAGCCATTTTGTGAAGCACGTGACCTTGTTGTGGAAAAAGCCTAGATTAACATCAGTACATGGATATAGGTTTAGGAAAGAAAATGCTATATCAATGTATTCAAAGTTAAATATATTGCTTTGAGTTAAATATTCCCGAGCTTAGCTGAATATAAAGTGGGCAGAGAAAGTGCGACGATGACTGTCTATCTTGATAGTGCATTGACGTGGTCGGAAAAATCTGAGCTCCTGCCTCAGGAAATTACACAAATATTGCTAATTTTAACAAATAAAAAAAAAAATCTAAATCTAAAACTGCAAACTGCAAACTGCAAACTGCACATCGATCTCTCACACATGCCTATCATTAATAGTTTTTATGATTAACATGCATATGTTTTAAATAATTTATCTGCCAGTCACACCTGATCATTTTTCTTTGCTCTATGTTACTATGCAGATTTTAGTCAAAGGTGTTGCAGTGTTGTTTAAATGCTTTGAGTAGCAGTCGGCAGCAACAGTACACCTTTAGTATTTTTTCTCATCAATTTAACAAATCTCATATAATCATAACATTAACAACAGTTCATGTGTCACAACATGACAATGGGACTAAAGCAAACTAAAGCATCTAAATGGAATTCATCCATTGTTCATTTAATTACTTACCCCTGTGCTTTCCCTACTGTGACATATCAAAATGTCTGCCACGAAAAATACTGTACCTTGACTTGCACAACAATCGAGGCTTTACCATCCAGTCACCTCAAACACGAGGAGGCTCCCCATATTTCAGCAAAGACAGCCAAACACGTCATAATACCAAACAGTGACCACAACATCAGCCACAAAATAGGTTGTGAAACCACCAGTGTTGCATTGGAACCAATATCGTCAAGCACAAAAACACTGCGCACAAAATCATCTTCAGTACATGGATATTGGTTTTAATGTGAAAATGTAAGAATGGTGCAGCCATGTGCTCGATGTGAAGTACCTCTAATGTTTAGCTCAGTAAACAATGTGTTAAGAAACTAAAACCAACCATAAAAATGCACATGTACAATATTTCCTCTGCCTGTAGATGACAGCAGCAGAAGTTAACAGACGGACAGTCGAGCACAAGATTTTATTCGTACCAGCAGCTTTGGCAGCCATATGTCAAGCAGCAAATATAATCCACAACACGCTGGTGAGCTGTAAGAAGCAACACAAATGCATTTACCTTGGTGCAGCAAACACCTGTATTCTGTTGGCAGGTTGCTAGCTCAACAACAGCAGGTGTCACAACAGAGAAAGAGGGGGGGGCGGGGCTTTAAATCTATTTAAAAATGGTACATACAAAAAAGGACTTTGCTCTCAAAAGAAGCCTCATTTCCTCGCGGCACTGATTCAACCAAATGTCAGATATATTCGTTCGAGATTCTCCATGATGAAATCACACTGTTTTCCTTCACCTACATCCCACAGGTGAGACTATGAAAGGCCACTGAAGTCCACAAGGGCGACTTTCACGGAACTTACTATCAGGTAAGTTTTGGCCATGTAAGGATGCACATTGTCAGCAGTGATACTCAGATGGCTCTGCCGTTGAAACCACTTTTTAAAGTCACTAAGATCACATATTTCCCCATTCTGATGTTTGGTGTGAACAGTACCGATGCCTATGACCTGTATTGACCCAAGCTCCTGACTGATAATGTCATGTATTCGCTCAGTGCTTATTGTTGCTGTGAAATGTTGTTATGTTCAATCCTTTATTTAAACTCTTTCAAGAGAGACCTCTGTACAAGGAGAATTAAGAAGTAAAGCTAATGCCGACTTTAAAACTCAAAGCAGTTCAGTTAACAAGTTCATGTTTTTGTTATGCCTGAGTGTTATGTTTTGAAATTTTTAAATGGATTAAGAGTGTGAGAGATTTTGACAGCTCATCTTATTGATTAACATAATTTACTATATCTGTTAAGCACACATCCCAGTATACAGATCAAAAATGACAGGTGATCCTGTGTGGCTCATCGTGCCATGAATAGTTTCATGTTAATTAGCAAATATTAGCATGCTAGCACATTAAACTAAGATGGAAAACATACCTGTTTAACATTAGCACATCAACATGATCATCGTGAACTGACCTTGGCAGATAGCTAGAGGCACTGGTTGTAACAGCCTCACAGCTGCTAGCGTGACTGTTGCTTTTTCGCATGGACTGTTTATAAAGAACAACGACATGACTGCTCCCCAAAAGTAAAGTTTAAGTGTCTCACTCGCCACCTGGTGGCTGGCTGCTGTATAGGTCTTAAACCCCAGCTCCTCAATGTTAGCAGATGGGACATGGACCAAACTTAGTACACAAAGTACACATCAAATTTCTCAAAGATGTTTTATGTTATATGTGGTTTTTATCACATTGGTGTATGTTCAAGTGCAAATTTTCCAGTAGGTTTGGTTTAAATTGAATATTTGATGCTATAAAAATGGAATGAAACGTCATAATTGACAGCTGAGACTGACTCACGTGTAAATCGGATTTTAGGATATATAACAATGATCAAGTGACTGAGAATGGAATTTCCTAAAAAACTTAAAGGTAGATAAAGGTAAAGGTTAGACAATTCAATGCAAACTCTAACCAGGAATAACAGCTACCTAAAATAGTCACATTTTGTTGGCAAAAGACCTCAAGGTAACTTGAGGTCAATTATTTAATTGGCATCTATTTTGTGTCAATGTTCATAAGCGTAGGGTTGTTTAGTAGAGCTGTGATGAAGAAGATGATCTCAGGGAGGGAAAAAAACACAGAAAAATCACTGGCAGCTGGAGTATTGTCAGCGACAACATTTTCCATACATTCTGTAGTGTGTGTGTGGATGCATGAGTGTGTTGACATCAGGCGGTGACACAAGCTGTCAGTGTCTCAACCTGCCAATGTCAGATGTCATGCACATGTAGCTGCAGCAGTGGACATGAGAGGCCTCAGGCAGATGTACTGTATCCAGGGTAGAAATGTATGGACATGATGCCGAACACTGGGTCCGGAAATTTCCAACGGCTCACACAAATAAAGTAGACACAGAATGCATTTTAGCAAACAATAAATTGATCACTTAAGGTGAATTGTTTTCTAATCTAAGTCTCTATATGTTCAAATTCAAACGTAAAGAAAATTGTGATTGATTTTTTTAGCTAACTTCAACACATTGTAAAGGTGAATTTAGCTTTCGATTAACTTGAGCTTGGATGTGTAAGACCAAAATTTCTGAGCAGACTGCTGTTAATCTGTCATATAATGTATCATATACTTCTTTTAAATTAAAGCTTTCTTTAAGCTAAAATAATCAGTTTTTACACAAGGCACCAATCATAATGGTAAACCCTATGTGTCGATTGTATTGTGAACAGGCGCATCTTCTCTCACCTAGTATTAAGGTGTGAGTACGTTTTATACGTGGTTGTAGACCCTGTGTTGTACTAAAACCATCTTGTGTATTTGTAAGAATAAAATGCAGGGAAATGAGTGCAGAATAAGATGTGTGTTCATGTAAGGGGCCAAACGGCTTTGGAAGGATTATTGTTGGCTTAGATATGAAGGCCAGGAAATAAGGAGCAGGCAGAGTCAGCGCATAAAAGCAAATTGGTGTGCATAAAATACAATAGGTTTAAACCAAGCCATTCAAAGCATACATCATTGTAAAACAACCTGTTGACTTAAAGAAATAGAGGGCACAGAGATCCTTCGAGATGCAGTAGATGGCGGTAATGCACCCTGTCATTGGTAGCCACGTGCCAATACACCGAATTACGAAGAAGAAGAAGAAGAAGAAGAAGAAGAAGAAGCAGCCTAGCAGGTCCTTCCCAATTTAGCTATTTTCCCTCCTTTGGAGCAAATGTATGGTGACACTGAAGAAAAACAAAGATTTTGAACCAAAATGTGCACTTCAACTTTCAGGGAAAGTAAAGAAAATTGTTTTTTACAGGAAAAGCATAATTTTTAATGACCTGTTCTCGTGTCAAAAACCACATTGTATGTAACATGGAGCCCTCTGGCTGTATTTCAGTTTCTCTGTCACAGGAATATATCAGCATAAATCCATATTGCAGGCTTGTTAGTCAGGCACACCTCCTAATGTTTTGCTGCTCATTGTCAGCTCGTTTTTTCTATTATTAATTACTTCAGCCTAATATGAAAGGATTTCTCATTTTAGACAGTCATTAGAAACACATTACTGCACCGCTGATGCAATGTGACTTATTTACTCCACAACAATTTCCTCTCTCGTGTTGCTTCAAAGCCTCTGAAATGAGCCTGGGAGAGAAGGGGCGAGCCCAGGTTATGCTGGAGAAAGAAAACACACAAGAGTTTGTGTTGTAGCAAACAGGGCACGTTGGTGCTGCTGTGTGCAGCTTTATCAGCGAGGAATGGATTTCTCAGTTTACCTTTGCAGCCCTCAGCTGGGCACTAACGTTATATTATTGGCTGTTAGCAGCTCTCAAGTTTTTCTATTACCTCAGTCGGCGACTTGACATCACTGTTAAGTAGCAGCACAACATGTGCCTTCCAACTTGTTCAATTGTTCTGACCCCACAAACCCCCAGGAAGGATGGAAATAGAGCCGCAGAGAGGAGGGGTGGAGAGGTCAGCGCCAAGGTGATTGGCCTTAGAAGAGGAAAGTGTGTCTGTGCCTGCACACAAGTCTGTGTGTGTGTGTGTGTGTGTGTGTGTGTGTGCAGTAACACTATGCAGTGTTGTTTCTATTTAACCCACATGAAAGTCTGCCTACCTACGCGGATGTTGCTGTAATCAGTCCTCTGTTTTATTGAAAGTGCATTGATAGCTGCTCAGGCTTTTCTGTATGATAAATGGCTGGGTGCTGTGAGGACAGATGAAACAAATAGCTCTCCCTGCTCTAACTATGCTCTGCTGTCTGATGGTGCTTCAACTGCCTCTCGTCCCTTTCAGCCCGAACAACAATAGGTATTCTTCTCTTTTGGTGGCGCAGCACATACACTGATCTTGTTGTCTTTTTTGTTTATTTTGAAAGAGCACTGCAATTTTTAGGAAGGGGCTCAATGGAGATTCAAAAGGTGGTGAACAATCTCTAGCCCTCGGTAACACCTGCACACTCTTCACTCTGTGACCACAAAAGTCTCAGCAACAATGTCCCATTATGCCAAGATCACAGTACACAACCTGCTGTCTTGTGTTTGCGAGTCATTTTGAGTTCATACTACATGACTGACTGGCAACACACTACACAATCTTTCACTTAACTAGTACATCTGGCCCGCTCTGATTGGCTGTATCTGTCAACGATTGGTCTAGATATTTAGCCTGCTGGAAATGCAGTCGGAGGAGGCAGCGTGTCGGCAATCGGGTCTGTGAAGAGCTCACACATTGGGATTGGCGGTTGACGCTGGAACGCCAATTTGGCTCTAATATGGGGCTTTTGTCAGTGGGAGGGAAATCAAGCTCAAAATTGTGTAGTGTGAGTTGTCTCCAAAAAGCAACATCCTCATTGAAAATGTAGCTTTGCATGGTGCTGTATTATCCATCATATATTCCAGAGTTTCACATGCTTGAATATGGTTAAGTGTGTTATGGGTCAGTAATCCAGAGGCGAGAGAGAACAGATCATCCCTGAATTGAACTGGATGTCTGGAACCTCTGTGAGAGAGCACGAAGCCTTTGGAGTTGTCATGGTTGGGAACAGTAAGAGCACAGATGCGGTAGATCCAAACCTTTCAACGCCCTGGACATCCGCTGCACCGGTGAAATTCCCATTCAATTGAGTAACGTGCACAGTCAGTTGAATTGCAAGGTATGTGACATTTGACTGCATCAAGCAGCAGCCTGCATCAAGAGATAACACAGAAATCAAACAGGCTTTTGGTATTGTTTGAATAAATTAAACTTCTGCAGTATCCCAAATCCAATTCATCTCTACATCACACAGTGCTTACCACATACTGTGTATGGAAAGTGAAGGTGTTGAAATACTTACTTGTTTAAAGGTGTCACTGATCAATAAGCTGCAGGCTTTAGATGTAGGTCACCTTTGACATCGTGATTATCATCCTGCCGAAGGCCCGGCCGGATGATTCTTTCCAATTTCAAGATCCACACCTGCCCACGCTAGCATAAGAACTTCAGTCTGCCCCACATAATGAGACATAGCATGTACTACAAAAATAGAAACACTGAAACAGTCCAACATATAGCCTGGAACATTTTATTCAATTATGTGAAGTGCTGACTATATCCCCATGAGCTAGAACAATCTAATTCACACAAACTCCCTGTGCAGTTTTCAAGTCACCATTTGTGTTGGTCCTGCAGGTGACAGCGCACCATGGAACGAGGCAGTTCAGAGTGCTACCCTGATAATTGGAGCACACCCTCCGGTCCCCCTTTTTAAATATGGTAACCACTGACCTGGTCTGCCCATCCCTGATCTCCATGTGGAATTGAAAAGGGCGTCTCAGCCAAGACAGACAATGCTCAGAGCCGTCAGCATTTCAGGGCGAATCTCATCCTCACCTGGCGTTTTGCCGTCGAGGAGCTTTTGACCACCTCAGAGACCTCTGCCAGAAATATGAATGAGGCTTCCCCTGCGTCTTCAAAGTAGGCCTCTTCCTCAGCGGACATGTTGATCCTCAAGGGATCTCTCCACCACCCAAAGTTATCCCTTCTCAGCAGTTGCTTACTTAAAAAAGTCAAAAATCAAAATTGGTTTAATTTGCAGGAAGATTATAATAAATATATGAAGAAGATAGTTCATATGAAATGTCTTTTGGAACCTGCTCTGGCCCCTGAGCTGTTAACATTTAGACCCATGCCTTACTAAAAAAAACCTTTTTCTCTGACATTGTAACTTTTCTCAACTGCATGTGCAATGTTTCATTAATGTAGTTTTTTTTTGTCCAAGTGCTTTTATCATTCTTAAAAGATGTTTCGGCAGTGGCCTTTCTGTGTGGAGTTTGCATGTCCTCCCTATGTCTGCATGGGTTTTCTCTCTGTACTCCAGCTTCCTCCCTCAGTCCAAAGACATGCAGATGGGGGTTAGGTTAATTGGGGACTCAAAATTGACTATCGATGTGAATGTGAGTGTGTACGTCTCTGTATATTGACTCTGTGATGCGGTAGAAAACCTGTTCAGCTGGGATGACTCCAGCTCCCCTGCAAGGATAAGTGGACCAGATAATGGATGAGTGTCCAGCAGAGAGCGAACAAAACCCATTATTATATATATACTAAGTCCTTCAAATGCAATTTATAATTTGTATTGCTGATAACACAATACACAACATGAAATCACACTCTTTATCTATATTTTTTTTATATTCCCTACACTTAAGTATTGCATGCTACTTATTACTTACTGATGCCTATTTTGACTCTTGCTTCTATAATACCACAAATTTCCCCATTGTGGGACTGATAAAGGATTATCTTATCTTATCTTATCTTAAACAATAGTGAAATTAGGTCTTGTTAATCTCATGTACATTAGATGTGTGTACAAGTTATGCAGTGGTGAAAAGATGCTAAATAGAGCAGTGTTCGTATGTACATGGAGAACCTGCAGCGTGTCGCTTGCTATGTGAAAACTCTTGTCATCTAACAAATGGAAGATAGATCTCAAATCAGTCACTTGTCCTTTTTTCCAAATCTGGGTAATGAGATTACAGGAACACTCTGTGGTTTCAATCAGCAGCGACAGTTGGTGAGTAGGTGTGTATGATCAGGACAATGGCCAAAGACTGTGGCCATTTGCTATGTTCTTTATTTGTATCTGGATATGAGGAAGCTCTGTGGTATTCCCTTGGAGCGTGAGTGCCTTCTATAGAGTTTCATCCCATCTTGTGTTTGCAGGGGTCATGGCTGGGAATGGACAGAGGTACGTCTATCAGTTTCAGCAATATGGCTTGATTTTCATTTCAGATTTCTCTGTATCATGCTGCCACCGGCCTCAAGAGATAACAAAAGAAACCAATGAAACCTGACCAAACAGACTGTTCCTACATCTCGCGTGCTGCTTCAATGACTGTGACTCCTGTTAAAAGGTAAATACAATGGTTGCTCTGAGATACCTTTGCAAACACTGTATAATACAATGGAAAATGTACTCTGCCTGGAAATATGTTGTCCTAAGGCTGAGATTCCACATGAGCATGAAATCAGAATATGCCACTTCTGAATTAAGCCAAACTGCCAGTCGCCCTCTAAGACGAGAGCTCTTAGGGTTTTCCTTCACCACCCCAGGCGAGGATGCAGAATGCATACAACCTTAATACGAGCAGTCCTAAGTGGGCAGCCGGCTGATGAGGTGGGTATAATGTCTCGTTCCATTGGTCTGGTGTGGCTGAGGGATGCACTTAAAAGCTCCCTCTTAGTTCCGTCCCTTGTCCCAAAAGCTGAATACAGACGCTGCATTTGACACGTCAGAGCAGCCTGAGCTGATTCCAATCTGTGAGCCGCTCATGAGATATTAATAAGTCACCTGTGCATGTTTGTATCTGTGTGTGGGAATGTGCGTCTCTCGCTCTCTCTTTCTCTGTGTGTGGGTGTGTGTGTGTGTGCACACATATGTGCATCTCTCTCTCTCTGTGTGTTATGTGTCTGCATGTGTGTCTCCCTCTCTCTCTCTCTCTCACTATGTGTCTCTCTCTCTCTCTCTCTGTCTCTCTCTCTCTCACTCTCTCTCTCTGTCTCTCTCTCTCTCTCTATCTCACTCTCTCTCTCTCTCTCTCTCTCTCTCTGTCTCTCTCTCTGTGTGTGTGTGTGACAGTGTCTACGTTACATGTTGTCGAAGATAGAGAGAAAAAATCAGGGTGTGGATATTAAACACCCACAGCTCCCTCTAGCTTCTTCCTTGTGAACAACTAACTACTCTAGATATAGAGGTGTGTGTGTGTGTGTGTGTGTGTGTGTGTGTGAGTGATGTGGGGTCGGGCATTCATCAAGCTTCACCAGTGTCCCTCACAAGCTAATGTGTCGTGATTTAAAACAGTGACAGTGAACTGGACGAGAATCAGGGCCCAATTTGCCACAAAGGTTAGACTTGTCTGTCTCTGCAATCTGATGAAGCTAAATAAATAATGGTGCAGATCAGCACACAGCAGCAGATGACAGAAATGTTCGGTCTGGTAAGGCCACGGATCAGCATATACCTTACTTTGCGAGTGTTTCTTTTCTCCCACTCTGCAGGCTGTAGAGAGCCACTGGCTCCGCGGAAGAAATATTGTTGGTGACAGACTATCAGAGCCTTGGCCAATGAGCTGATGGAAAGAAGCAATGAGACAGAGTGCGAGCCGCTAAACAACAAATGAGACGAGAGAGAAAGAGAAAAGTTTAAACAAAAAGGGTTTTACTGATGGATTTACTGAGGCGAAAAAGTCTAAGTGAGCAAAGAGGCAAACAGATAAACGCTCCGCAGAGATAGATGCTCTCGGTGAACGGTACAAACAATTAGAATAACAGGCAAATGTGTTTCATAAAAAAGGTCAGCCACTTCCATTTTCATCAGGTGCTGAACAAGAGGTTTGTGCTGAACACCATTTCTACAATGTGGTTCTGATTTGTCTCGGTCAGAGGCATAAAAGGATTAATACAGATTAAGATTACATGTAAAATAAGATTAATATCGATCTTCATTGAAATACTAAATATCTGTATGTGGCTTTTCATCCAGGGTGACTGTGAGTATGGGTCCCACAGTATACACATCCGATGGAGAATCACTAGATGTGTCTCAATTCATCCTTTGGAGGCTGCATTTGAAGACGGATTGCGTCACAGTGGCCCAACTAGGCTGTCCCATTTCGAAGGCTCCAACAATGCGGCTGACAAATGTGTCCTTACATCCCCAAAAAAGCGAAGGCTCCAACAGGCGATCCTTCTTGGACCAACCTTTCTCCGGGATTCATTGCGCCTCAGAGGTAATGGTGCCGCTGAGCGATCGGACATCCGAAACCAGAGTGTCACGCTCCAACTCAACCAAACAGTACACATGTTGAAAAAGGGGCATTCAAACTGTCTCGTGATGTCCAACTGCTGCTCTGTTGCTATAGGTGACAGCAGTAAAGGCAGGACAAGCTAGTGATGCTGATCACGGAAAATCCTTTGCGGGCCAGGCCGCTAAATTCCCATTCGGCCTTCACAGTCTACCTGGCACATGAAGGAGGTGGTCTTCGTGGGCTACGTGCACCACCTCCTCCTTCCAGCCCCTGAATTGAGACACAGCTTCTGGCACGTATATTGTGGCTGTAGCCATTTTTTTTGAAAACTCACCCTGTGGCCAAACAATTCCTGCAGAATTACAACATATATAAAACCTGAGCCCCGAAACCCTGTGTCTCAATACACCACTGAGGCTTAATACCTGAATGGTTTTAATATAACAAATACAAATCCTGTGATACTATGAATCACATAATCTATCTTTCTTTGTCTGAGATTATAGTAAGTAATATGGGAACATAATTACAGCTTTAAGCAGCAGTTTTCTAGAGGCTGTTTATTCACACTATTGTGATGATTTTAACAACCTAGCTAAAGTTGTAATCACTCCCTCAGAAGATATGATGTATGATGTGGATGAAGGAGAGGAGTGGAGCATCTAACAGCACATCATTGTATACATCCCACAGAATATATTTAGTCTTTGTCTCGAAGAAAAGTCCAATAAAATATGACCAAGACCCATCAGAGTATCTTAGATTTGGGGATCAGGTCTCGAAGCTGCATTATATTTCTGCTGCTATTGGGTTGATGATGAGCTGAGGAGAACAAATGAAATGTAGTGATCCCGAAGGGAGAATTGGTGGGAAATTGCTATTTAAGGAACAGCCAAGCCTGTGTGCAGAGGGTAATAGAATTTTACAGCCGTCAGATTTGTTGAACAGCGATTTCACCCCAAACATTGGCCTAAATAATCTGTTAACGCCTCCAGGAACACTGGCCATGTGTTTACTCAGTATTCCCTTTATGGTCAGTAATATTTTGGAGAAAGATTTTACATAAGTGAATCCAAAACTTTAAAATAGAATTGTGTTATTTTCATGAACTTATTTTCCTGGGTGTGAATGCTGCTTCCATTCTTAAACTTCAACGTGGGGGTTAGGGCCCTAACCCTATTCAAACTAATGGGTAGAATAAAAACAACAGTGTGTCATTTGTGGTAAGTGGGCAACACCAGGCTGAACGACTGCTATGGTCATTTAACAGGGACTTTTAGATGCCTTCTTGCACCCATCTGGAAAACATCTGGACTTTATGACATATTGTTAATCCCTTGCAGCGACCCTTTAAGGTCTACAGTTGGTGCCACTTTAAATCCCTCAAAGAACGAGGACCAGTCCTTTTCAACAAAACTCCCTCCAAAGTGCCCTTGATTATTCATTTCAATTTTATTTGTATAGCAACAAATCATAATATACATCATCTCAAGGCACTTTACACAGTAAGGTCGAGACCATATAAGTTGCAGAGAAACCCAACAGTTCCCACTATGAGGAAGCACTTTGGCGACTGTGGAGAGAGAAAAAATGTTCTCTTTAACTAGGAGCATACAGCAGTTAACCCGCAGTGGCTTGGTGGTAAAAACCTGCGGTTGTGCAAGGCAGCCCCAAAGTGCATGTATAAAAAAAGCCAGGAATGAATTCATATTCGGAATAAGACCTTTTGCTGTAGACGCTGTGACCTGCAAAGTCTGGAGTTTGACTCCCGCCTGCCTGGGCATCATCACACTCCACAGCCATATGGAGACAAAGAATTCTACCTGCATGGTGTGTGTGAAACTTTCACCTCAAGCTGGATGTAGAAATGTCATGTTGGTCCAAAGCAAACCTTTTATTTGTATATTGCTGGGCACTTGCAAATAACCTTTTTATTTTCAGTCAATAGTAATATTAAGAGAATACCTTTTATTTGACAGCACCTTTCCAGACACCCAAGGACACCTCACAACACGTCATACATAAACACATACACAATTGAAATTTAGATTTTTTTATTCAGTAAAGTAAAGTACAGTAAAGTAAAGGTAAAATCAAGTTAAGAGGCATGTGTAAACTAAAAGTAAAACCAAAGATTTGATATGTGAGGGATAGAAAGGTATAATAATTATTATTATTATAACAATAACATAATCATATTTTCACTATGATTATGTTCTATTTACATCAGATCTATGCTAATACACTTTTAATACACTATTTCTAAGAAAATACATACATACATACATACACACTCACAGACATATATTTTACTTTGATAATATATTTATTTGTCCACACCAATCTAGTGTTATTGACCATTTTGAGTTAATTAATAATAATAACAGCAGTCATAATTACATCTACAGTAGATTTATGTTATTAGTGTTATTTCTAAATAGTTATTACATTTCAATTATATTTCTTCATATGAATATAACATTTAATTTATAAACTGATATTGACAATGTTCAAAGACGCTTTTCAAAAGAAAAGCAAATAACTCAAAATGTAAATTACACATCATTAATCACATATAAATAAAATAGTCTACTAAACATTAGTAAATCTTGCCTGATTTTTTACAGCAGACAGGATCACTCAATGATCAAATCAAAATAGTAATGTGGCACTAGCAATTCTAAAAATGTATAGTTTAACATTTAGCAAATCTTTAAAACCTGACTTCAAATTTATAATAATTTTATGATTTAGATGTGTCGTACTGTTGAGTGTTGTGGCATTTTGTATTTCACCTGTACAGTAGTGTGCCATTTTAGTCCATATATTATAGTGTGTATGATTAATGTCTTACATATGATGCCTGACTCATGACTTTATAAAAAGAAGAAAAGATTGATATGAATCCCCATCCATCATGTTTCAATAAAAAGTGCAGGCCATAGAAGCACTGTATGAATGGGTGAATGGTAACAACCTTCACTGTAAAGTGCTTTGAGTGGTCATCAAGACTAGAAAAGCTCTATATAAATACAGACCATACGTCATGTCTTCACTCTGGGGAACATAAAATCACTGTCATAGTTACAGGAGTTTGTTTTTCACTTTCAGCTCAAGCTGCAAGTGGGTTGAGAGGGAACAGGAAGCAGGAGAGATGGGGTGAGGGCCGGGGGGGGGGGGGGGGGGGGGGGGGGGGGGGGGATTTGTTGTTCAGGCCAATTGGCCTTGAAATAGAGGCAGCCTTCACCTCAGGTTACAACGGGCTCCTTACCCCCTGGAAATATTCATGAAGCAATTACAATTCATATGATTAACAGGGAGGAACACAGAGAAACTGTGATGAGCATTGTAATTATGGGATTTATGCAATATTTGAGAGATAAGGGTTGTTGTTTGTTTTTTTTGCTTGTGTATGTGTTTATGTGTGAGCGCACGCGCTTCGACGTGCATGCAAAGTGCTGCCGACTTGATAGGTGAGGTAAAGGGGAATATCCTTGAGCTCTTGCTCCTGGAGAATTTGTGTGGAATCTCTGGCATCAATATTAATGAAGCAGGTGAGTAGCAGGTCTGCATCCGACTGCAAAAGGTGTATTTTGATCATAATAATCTACAACCTGTGTTTATTGGACGTACCCAAGATGGAGTCCGCAGTGAGAGGATTCATTTCAGGGAGCAAGATGGGAACACGTGTTCCTCACATGCAGATGGTGTTTGTACTTTCTTTTTTTTTTTTTGCTTCTGTCCAAAGCTCAGCTGTTGGCTCGTATTAAACTGCTGTCAAACGACAACACACAGTCTGTCTCTCTCTCTCCGCCCACTGACCGTCTGTCTGCGTGTACCCCACGTCTCTCCGTGGCCTGCGACTCTGCTGCTGCTGCTGTGGTTTATGGTTTTTAGCAAACAGCCATTTCTTTGCTTCAACATAAGTGCTCCAGGTCATAAGCTGCAGCCTCGTCGTCCTGCTGAGTCCAGAGTGTGTGTGTGTGGACAGGTGTGTTTGAGTGGATGAAGAAGAAGGTGTGCATTCAGGTTTGTGCAGGGGAGTGTGTGTCTATGTGTGTGTGTTTGCAAATAGGGTTTTTTGCAATCCATCATGGAGCTGATGGTTGCCATAGAAACACATTCCCTCAACCACACGCCTACTGACACTGGATTACATTTAATCTATACATGAATGTTTGCAACTTTGAAAGGGCACTAAACTTTGTGTAGCGTCCTTTCTGAGACATACTGTTGGGATGCTCTGAATTTTGATTTTGGCACAGCAGGTTCAAGACGCCGATTCTCTTACAGCGTATAGGTTGATTTACCTAGACCTCGAATGTGTCGCAGAGTGCTTGTGCTATAAAGAGAGGCACGAATAAACGTGCTTTTCCACAAGTAAATAGAAGGAATTATCTGTTACTTTAACAAAGATCACAAAAAAAGCAGGCTAATGTGTGAAGAGTCTGTGTTTGCATTCTAGCTTGAAGCAAATGCAGAGTTTCATTCTCCAGATAAACAGCATTTCTGCAGCATGCGACCATCAGAGAGGTTTCACCACACTAAGGGTTTCGCATTCTAATGGACTACTTGACTAGACTTATCAAAACCACTAGTAGACTGTTAGTCTGTGGTTTGAGCCCAATGCAGTGATACAGCAGCGGCAGTGGCAATGCATCGACAGATATGCATGAAAAGTAGTTGACAAGTCATAGGCCTAGCTGTCGTGTGTGACTTTAAGGCCGGAGATATACTTGTATTCAACGCTTGCACATCATGGTTGCCTTGTGTATCATGTGTCCGTTTGGTGCGGCATTTGTGCACGTCTTCAAAAATTAACACAACACGCAAATGCAGTACGCACAAAATAAGGAATATCATTTTCCCATCAGTCACTTTGTGTATGGTACTTCATGGTGAGTATGTTTTGCATGTCTGTTCGCATGAGCCATTTCTCTTTACACTAACCATTTGGGTATGTAGGTTATGTTAATAATATGAAAAGTGTAGTTTGGGCAGCTCATGGTTAAGGGTCAGAAAAAAACATATCTCCTGTGATTACTCCACTAGTTGACTACTTTTCGGGAATAGTTGACAACTACTAAAATGCAGTAGTAGTTGATGCCCTATACCCCACATACTTCTTCAGCTTGTCTATGTCCTTATTTCTTCCTTTCTCTAAATCTTTAAACCAAAAGTGCTCCCCTAAAGTAACTTTGAATAGAATAGAAATAATTCAAATTGCATGTTATTAAAAATTGTCTCAGATAGATGCGGCCGTCTCCGAGCACCATGAGCCGACGCGCTCGCTACGATCACTCAGACTTCATCTGTTGTCCCACATGGCTCCATGGGAACAGGTAATCAAGTTTGGTGAGCTATTGTCTTGGAACGGCAGTCACCTGCCTGGTAATTGGAAATGAGTGAGTGTGCTGCAGAGAGACAGATGCTGAAGAGGTGCACGCGGAAAGTGAGACAGGTTTATGAAGTGTATGTGTCAGTATTGTGTGTCTTCCTGTGTGCGTCCGGCCAGATTGTCAGGGAGAGAGTCGCTGGCATGGACAGTGCCAGTGAAAGCTCGCTGTCCCCCAGGATTCCTCTGCGGTGATGGCTATCGGTGTCTGTCTTCTCCTGAGGGGCTGCTGCGCTGTCACCAGCAGAACCAAAACACACACACACACACACACAATCCTCTGAGACAGCATCCTGCCTCCCAGGTAACAGCCTGTGTTTTTTGGGATATACAGAGCACCACATTGCTTTATGGCTCCAAACGTGCTCCGATGTATTAGTTTGTTTTGTGCACACACACACGTACACACACCATAATGGCTTGTAAGGTGCAGCCAGCGCTATTCTGCAGCATCCATTATTGCCCAGCACAATGACAACAAGGTCATGCCTCGAGGAGATCTGCATTTTGTCAAGACTGACAGCAGAGTGTTGCTGCCGCCGCCGCTGCTGCCGCCCAGGATTTATGCATCACTCTCAGGTTGTTCAGTTCTCACATTTTTACCTCAGCAGGAGCAACACAATAAGGTTCATTTTTTCATATTTTCAGACGTTGCCATATTTGTTACCTGCTGACGGAGGAAACAAGAAAAGCATAGCCAAGTGAAGACTGGAAGTACTTAAGTATCTTATTGTTCATCTATAAAGTATTATTTTAGATTTATATATATTATTATATAAGTTATTGGGTTGGGGAGAAAGACAATCCTATATATTATTGACTAATTAAAACTTCATCTCAAAACATGATTGTGGATTTACCTTTTATGAGTGACTAAATAAAGACCAATTGCTTCACAGTGGAGTGCATGGCCCCTGTTTGATGGCTATTATTGCTAAGGCTTAATTTAGGGATCTAAAATATTAATACATTATTATTGTACTAGGAAGAACCCTGATCAATAACCATTAAACCCTTACACTAAGGCTGGAGATACACTAGTTTCTAACTATGCATATGCTTTATGGCCACCTTGCATATCATGCGTCTGTTTGGTGCATAAGTTGTGAATGAGATATTAACACTGCATGCAAGATGCGATACGCACATATATGGTAGGGGCAGTGAAGGACTATAGTACATATTTTATTTGCAGAATGCAGATCAGGAAGTTCTACACAGTCTGAGTTTTGTAGTGTGCTTCCGAGTGGAATACTCCAGTAACATGTGTAGTACACTTGAAGTGTGCATGCAAGTATGTGAGCAATTGCGCTAACAACGCAAAATCGAGTGATTTCGTGAAAACAGCAATAATAGCTCGGCCTTACTTCAGACTTGTGTCCACAAGCAGGTGAGGACTTATAGGTCCTACACACTAATTGGTCAATAAGCATCAAGAAATGTATTCCTTTATTGTTTTTTATTGAAAGCAGTTCGCTCAACCTTATAAATCTTTTATTTCTATGAGTCTAGATTGTTATAATGTGGTGCAACATGCTCTAATACCTAGAGAGAAATGTTTGATCTGCTGGATATGAAAAAGTCACCCAGTATACACAACTCTCGCCTGAATTCTAAACAATTTAACTGCAGAAAAAGTTGGTTTCAGGCAACTTCTAAAAATATGCCAAAATATTCAGTCATTAGCCATCGCGTTTTGAGTCATGTACATGAAGAGAGAGAAAAGAATGACAGCTGGTGAGACGGCTCAGTGGGGGGGACTTGGCAACTCGGCAGCGTCTTGCTCCTTCCCACAGTGATCCGTCCGGCTGAGACCCACAAACACAAAGAACTGTGTTTTGGATCAGGGCATCGCTTATAACCGAGAAGCAGAGGGAGAGGGAGAAGGGGGAGACTGCGGGCAAAGAGCGGGCCAGGAAAGGACGACTGCCAGCTCTGCCTCCAGTGTCCATCTCAGATCTCTCCATCTTTCCCTTCATCGTCTCCCTCCATCCATCCTGCCCCTCCTCCTCCCCCCTTCCCAGCAGCTGGCTGGTTTTCACCCCAGCAGAGAAAGACGTCTCTGATGGCGAAGACTGAGACATCAGTATGTCGCATTCAGACACAGAACGGTCTCTGTTAACTCTGCATGAATTCACACCCACTGTCTCCTCTCTCCTCTTGCACCGTCCTCTCTGTCCAACCCTCGCTCCGTCCCTCCCATCTCCCGTTCATCCTCTGACTCTTCTCCTCACCCCCTCCTATTTCCTTTGATCCTTGTTAGTTTTCCCTTCCTCGTCCACCTCTCCTTTCCACTCCGTTCACTCACTCTCGCTGTCGCTCCCATCTCCAGGTCTCTTTGGACCAGCCTTCCAGTCCAGGTTTAATTGACTTGGAGTGACATGCAGCTGAGACAATAGGAGCAGTCCTCCTGGGGAAATCGATACGTACAGATATTGAGCTCGTTCAACACCGACTGGACTCCACAGTCAACAGTGGTTGGCTACTGGATATTAGAAGCAAGGGGACTTTTTTCACAGGAGACATTCATATATTTTTTAACTCCTGTTGGAAAAATGTGGCCATAAGCAGCATATGAGGAACTTTGATTCGGTGCATGACACAAATTAACTCCTAAGAAATATCACACCCATTTAGCTTGAGTTCAAAATAAAGTGTGGTTTGAATTAATTCGGTGTCGGGGAGTTCAGCTCGACCTGCAAAACAAATTGAACGCTGCTATGTTCAGACACTTTATTTCCCCCTATAGTGTCAGCCACGAAACCAAAAAGCTGCAGTTTCCATGCAAACTACTAATACTCTACGGATAGAAAGTAATTTCTCTAATTCCCTAAAGTTCTAGCACTAAAACATGTAACACAAGGAAAGTGACACATTGATTAAAACATTAATCATTGTAGCTGGTAATTTTAGGCTGCACCACTTGTTGTTCTTAATGGAGTTTTTTGGGGTTGTTTCTTTAATTAAATAAACAAAAGAACATGAAAATAAATGAAGCCAAACTGCCACTTCCCACTCTTTCTTCTTCTCGAGCAAGCAACTGTTCCCATTTCTATTCTCGGTTGAAACACATAAATAAATATGGGAATGATTTCTTTGAAATGATAAAAGTTTGCTTGAGGATGAACAGGAAAACACGACATGGGAAATCATCAAAACACTGCCACTGCTGTGCTTAGTGGCAGTGTTTTGGTGAATATTTTCCCCTCGAGGTTAATGAGGTTTGATTTTTTTCGTGTCTGTTCAACCATGTCTCGTCAATCTGTGTATAAACAACTCGACTTTGCAATTTTTTCCGACTGCATGCAGCGCACAAACATTAATTCTACCCATGTCATTTTGGGTTAAATGGTTGGGTTTAAAAGCAAAAAACACTTGTTTAGGGTTAGAGAAAGACCCAAACAGTATGATGCTGTTTAACATCACTTCAAAACCTGGAGCGATGAGCAAAAACGTCCAGAACAAATATCCCAACAGCACAGTAACAATGTGAATGGGTGTTGTGCTCTTCTGTTGCTTGTGCAAATCTGCAGCCATCCACACAACACCTGACAGAGTCTGTAGCCATCCATCCAACCGCCACCTCCTCCTTGTGAACAGACCGAAAACAAAGGTCATATTATAATGACATGGGTGGACATGGACAATCTGTATTTAATTGGTTCTTTCCATTTTCAATTGAGAATCCAAAATCAGAAAAAGTAGAAAATGATTGTGTTATGTTTTTTTTTTAAAGTAGGTTTTTTTGGTACATTGCTGCTGGATCATATAGTATATTGCTGGTATATGTCATTGGATCATATGGTAAATTGCTGGTATATGCTGCTGGATCATATGGTATATTGCTGGTATATGATATTGGATCATATGGTATATTGCTGGTATATGCTGCTGGATCATATGGTATATTGCTGGTATATGATATTGGATCATAAGGTATATTGCTGGTATATACTGCTGGATCATATGGTATATTGCTGGTATATGATATTGGATCATATGGTATATTGCTGGTATATGATATTGGATCATAAGGTATATTGCTGGTATATACTGCTGGATCATAAGGTATATTGCTGGTATATGATATTGGATCATATGGTATATTGCTGGTATATGATATTGGACCATAAGGTATATTGCTGGTATATGATATTGATGTGAAATTAATTTTCACTTTCATCTCATCATAATCAAAGCTGTAAAGCAAGCACAGGTGATATACGTGTACAGATCACTACATCTACAATCCTATACCAGTAATATGAGCAAAGCATTGTCTGCTCACAGAGCCTTGGAGCTAAATTGGAGGAGATTGAGACACCTACGGCTGGCTGTGGGGCTCCTCGTCTTCAAATTCACTTTCATACTTTGAATTTATTTCTCCTTTATCCTCATATCCTAAAATACCCTCCTCTTCACTTCTCACTCTCTTCCAATACTACCTCCAAGGTCGATAATTCAGTGCAGGTTCCCTCCAGTGAGTGAGTGGCAATCACTTGAAGGACACAAATGTGAGGGCGCGTTGTGTTATGTGTGCTCAACATTTTGTTTTAAACTCAGATGTTCTTTATAGAAAAACAGATAAAGGACATAGAGTTTCAGGTTTAGGTTTAGTAAATGCTCAGATTACTTCCTATCAGGAGATCATTTTCTGAGCAAAACTGTTTTCACCCCTCGCTGTTTGTTGTCTGGTTTGTATGTTTGGTTATAGGCAGGATGTCCACAAAACTAAATCATGATTTTTGATAAAACAGTAAGTATATTAAGGGAACTAATATCTGTGAGTGTATGAAATGTGGTGCAGCTAAATGTAAGGGAACTGTTTGGCCGTAGGGGAAGTATGTGCTCCACTGAGAGTCTTTCTAGTCAGGAGCCTTCCTGATTTTGGGTGTTGCCTTGCCTCCATTTTATCATCTTTCCCTGATAGTGTGTGGTGTTAGCTGGGTGGGTCCTCCATATCAGACTCCTCACACCCATCTCCCTTCACATCTGTGCACTCATCTTGCACTCGATTCCACCCCCGACTGCAGTATTCAAGGACCGGCCCTATCGCCACTACTCTCCCAGGACTGTGTTGTACCTGTACTTGGGGACCATCTTCCTGTACGTTGTCTTTCCTGTCTGCATTGATCACCCACTCACAGTTGGTACCTGTCACATTCAACCAGCCCCTCCTCACTGGAGTCACTGGAAACCATCTTCGGACACACTCCGATCTTTACAATGGAGTCTGGACTCACTCCCCCTTTTTTCCCCCGAAACCTTGGTTTGATAGTTTTCCTTTGTTATCAGTCAGCCTTCCCATTGCATATTTCTTTGTACAGCACATTTATTATTGCCATTAAACTCCTATGTCAAAACTCAGCTGGGGTTTCTAATCTTGTTCTGCACTATTGCGTATATTTTTTTAACCAATATTTTCCCCTCATTTAAAACAAAAAAACGCGCACACAGCCCTGGTTTCACACAAAATCTCCGTCCAGACAAGGACACAAAAAAAAAAGACCAGTAGGTTGCAATAAAGTCTTCATCATCAATCCATCAAACACCAGAAAAGAACACAGAATAATAGCTTCTAGTTGACAGGTGAAGGGTGAATGTGAGCTTGCAAACTCTAGCGTGGTGCTGAATCTTAACACAAAACAACAGCTGCCACATTTCTGTTTCGACTGATATTTTACACTCAAACGTCAGCAGGGTTTAAATGGTTAATATCAAAATGTAGAATGGAGCAAAGAGTCTTGCTAAGAGGCTCTTTGCTTCAAAGAAAGTCAACAGGCAGAGAGGGGTACGGGTCATCCGACAATTTGCTGTAACAACACCGGCCTTGAAGTGAGGCAGAATGTCAGTCCTCTGACAGTGCTCAGCAGGTGCGAGCCCAAATGGATCACCAGACAAAATGGCGGAAGACTAAAGAAAGGAGGCGATCATGAGTTTACTGACCGTACGACCTCTGCGGTACAGTCCCAAACAGAGTCCCCCCCCCGAGAGCAGCCTGCATTTGAAAGCAACAATGCATCAGGGATGGAAAAACATCAGGGGGTGCGGGCACTGCTGCAGAGTTTGGGGCTTTTGTTTGGCTGTGTGTTTGTTTGTGTGCTGCTGCTGCTGCTGCTGCTGCTGGAAGCTGCTGTTTGTCTAAATAGGTCGTAAACCGGAGTGTGCATCAATCGAGCTTTAACTACTTGCTTCCGTGTCATAGGGAGATGTTGTTCCCTCAAATGTATTCACTCATACAAAATGACATGTATTCATGCTCACATGTTGTCACACAATCCACATGACTGCACTGATTAAAAAAGCCCTAAACACAATAAAGCTTCAATCAGGATTGGGAAAAACTTAAAGAGCAAGTACACATCTGTAATCTGTAAATTAATAGAACAGGAAGTCATAGATTTGTTTTACCAGATTATTCGTTTGCTCAATTGTCTTGAATGTTAAACTACATGTGAATTCTATGTAAAATACGAAGAAACTCCTATTGCTGAATGTATGTGCATGTATTTGTATCTGTTAAATAAGTTTTTTTTACTGTAATTGTTTATTTTTACAGAGTGATCCCAGGTGGCACAGCAAAAATCATATTTGCATCTTCTTGAAATATGTGGATCTAAAGGCAGTTTGCTATCGGTCACGCACATGAATTTCCCTGTTCTAGTCTCTGTTGGCAAAACTAGTTGCGGCCTTTCAATTGGAGATAAATCCTACTTTAGTTTGAATACCTGAAGGAAAACCATTTAGTGTCAGTCCCCAGCAGCAGTATTATCACCTGATAGAATGGGACAGAATGTACCCTGGACAGCTCCAGGATCAGAACCCTGGAAAGCACTCATGGAGATTTTATGGCTGCAAAAAAACCCATCTTTTTTCATTTGGTATTGTTTTATTGTTAAACTAAAGCTTCTTCCAAAATATCAACAGATTATATATTGTGCTAATAAATAGCATGAAGACTGTTTGAAGCTTATTCAAATGTAAAAAACAAATATGGTACATTTGCAGTAAAATTCATTCCCTCAGTCAACTGTTTCTGAAAATAATCCCATGCAGCAGGCAGGCAGAATGGTGCCTGAGGAGGAGCACAGAGCACAGAGCACACTATCCGTGTGTTAGATTAGTGCACTCCTGTTTATTTATGAAGCCTCATTTAATGCATCAATAACAATCAGTGCTCCATCTTTTTTACTTTGGAATAAATGTTGAATCTCTTCAGACGTTCCTATTGTTTATCATGTGGTTACTCAAATATTAACTCATAAAAGTGTGTGTGTGTGTGTGTGCACGTGTGTGCCTGTGCATATGTGTTCCGCAGCTCCAGAGAGGTTCATTAACTCAACGCAACTCATTAACCTCAGAATAGGTTTGCTTATCAGAGGAGCTTTTCCATATAGATCCACATGCAGTTATCCTCATGGAGCGATCCCACTAAAAGGGAGAATATCTAATTAAATAATCAGGTTTCTGTATTTGATGCCAATTCATGCATACTGTATGTGCACTCTGGAGGAAAGGACTTCCAGCAGAGCATCAGGGAAAATGTATGTGTTGCTTTTCTCCTCCATTTGATCCACCCCCCCCCCCCGCCCCTCTCTCTCTCTCTCTCTCTCTCTCTCTGTCATGCTGTAAAAGTCTGTCATATTCACTGTCAGAAATATGGACACTTGTTGTTTGCGTCACACCAGATGGAAATCAAGAGCTGCTCTTTGATTGGATCATAGAGAAAATGCAGTTTTCTCTTGTTAACCCTACACCTGGCATTCTATTGATTGGGGGTTGGGGGTTGGGGAGAGCAGGAGGGAAATCCAAGAGCAGAGGAGAAATGTGAAAGCAGGCGTTTCACGTGTGCACACACAAGCAACGTGAGCAAGAGGAGAAGAGCGGAAGCTGGAGCGCAGGGAATCTGAGCACAAGCAGGGGATGCTTGAGTGTGAGCGCAGGGTTCTGAGTGAATCTGTAATCTGAACGTGAAATCAATAAGTCCTGCTCTCACACTCAAAGACCACGCTCTTGAATGAAGAGGAAAAACAACAACGTTTTCAGTGTTTATATGCGAGTAAAAAAATCTTTTATTCAAACATAGTGTGCACGCAAAACTGAAAGGTGACAAAGAGATAATTCCAGAAATCCCTGTCTGTCTGTCTGTCTGTCTGTCTGTCTGTCTGTCTTTCTGTCTTTCTGTCTTTCTGTCTCTGACTTGCATATCTCAAGAACCACGGATCTCATTAGTTTCACACTTCGCATGTGTATTGTTTAAGGCCCAAGGAGGAGCAGTTCTGAATTTTGCTGTAATTTGGACTCAGGATATTTCAAATATCAATGAACTTTGAATAAACAGTCGACCATGTGCTCTGCAGCAGCGGCGGGAAGTGGCATTGTCGACCTGAATAACAACGTGTTCACAACAACGGTAACAACAACTGATTCTCCAGTTCAGGGTTCAGCGTACTGAGTCCAGCTTCACTGAACTCTGAATGAACAGATGAACAGCTCTTTGTGCAGCTGTGCTGGAGCAGCTCCAGGGGTTGAGAGTCCCACAGCCAGGCTTTACTTGCTGTGCTCCGATTACTGCACGTCACTTTTAGTGTCTCAGAAAAAAAGCAGCGACCGGCATTAACACAGGCCAAGCAAACAACCCGCTCCAAACAGGCATGTTTACAAGGTTTCCACTATTTAATCTAAAAACTAACAAAAAGTTTGATCAAAAGTGGATCATTGTCCTTATCTTGTTCAGTGTCAAATACTAAAGCTCTCAATCGTAATGTTTATATTTAGATTAGACTGCCCCCTCCTCAGATTTTATCCCCCATAAACAAAAACAATCTTATTTTAGAAAATCTTTGTGATGTGAAAGAAAAAGTGTAAAGTGACAAGACGTGCCACCTTCATGAAAGATTGAAGCGTTAAGAGGAGAAGAAAGCAGAGAAATGTTGCATATTGTGGAGGGGAAAGAACTAATCTGATTTTAATGGGAAGACTGGAGTCAGACTTTAATGTCAGGTCCAAAGGTAATCCGGATAAATCACATCCAGACACAATTCAGATAAGAGATGCATGTTAATGCTGGGTATGAGGGGAGACACTCTGGTCTCCCTGACAACCACATCCAATGGTCTGTTGGGATCAAGCGTGTGAGTGGCTGCACAATTGCTTGATGAGAAAGTAAGCCGTCCTGAGCAGGGGGAAATTTTGTCTGGCGTTCAGCAACCTTCGGTGGATATCACTCCTGCTCGGTAATATAGCAGCCTGACATTCGGACGCACCCTGTTGCTGCAAGAATCTCATTACCTCAGTTGGATTATGTTGCTTTCTACATATTATTGGATGTCAGCGTGTAGTGCTTTCTCATATTGTCCTGTGCAGCTGAATCCCATTTTCTTAGTGTAAGACCCGCAGGCCAAATTGAGCCAGACACAAAACTCTTGCTCTGCCATCCAATTGCTTTTCGGAATATTAGATTTGATCAGTTAAAGGGTCAGAACACAGAAACGACAAAAAAACAATTTTTTACATTTGCCTCTAGTGGTACTGTATCTAACCATTCACACATTTTGTTCCGATTTTGAGATATTAATCTCTGAGATCTCTGCCTCCATCCAAAGGGAAGAGGGATGTGGTTTTGTTTGTTTCTGCTTCTCGCAGTGTTTCAAAATTACATTTGAATATTCAACATTTCACATTTCTTATTAAAAAAGGTTTCACTCTGGAAAATCCATCAACCTCAATGTCAACAGGAAATAAAAAACATTATGTGGAATTTCATTTCGACCAATCTCCTTAATCACAGGAACACAGAAAAGTCCATAGTTGTATCTGCCTGTCAGTGTCTCTGACCATCCTGTCGTGAAACCAACCTGTCATTAAAACTTCTGATAGCACCATGTTGGTGGTGGCTGTGGATGAGGGCGTAGAGCAGAAAAGGTTCTCACAAAGTGTCCATAAATGCACTGTATGAATATATTTGTGTGAATTGCAATAAATTGTACTGTAAAGCACCTTGAGTGGTCGTCAAGACTAGAAAAGCTCTATATAAATACAGACCATTTACCATGTTAACGACTTAGGACTCACGTAGACTCTCTTTCAAGATCTGTATCGAACAATTGATTAACTAAATTATAATAAACCAGGCTTTTGTATCGGATTAAAGTCGGATCTGTCTTTTTCTAACCATAAAGTTAGTTTCCAGTAAACCTTTATGTGTGTCCTTGATGTCGACATTGTCATGATGCACCCGTTAACACTGCAGTAGCATCACAGGTGACAAATATGGTTCATTGTATTGCATGTTGGGTTGGACCTCCCTATAGAAATGGCCATGTAATGTTGTTCATTTATAAAGCTCTATACTGCTGAAGTTTCTTAATTACCTCATATGTCTTCTCTCAGTTAAATCTAGTATCTACAGAACACAATCCACAAACTGCTTAACCTTAGATATCCCTCATGCTCACACTAATGCTGGCAGCGCTGCAAACTGCCCTCAAACAAGAGGCTCACATTTCCCTGTGGGGATTTTAAAGCCCTATTATTTATTCATTATTTATATACGTTAATTTCATGTTTTATTCTTATTTTAATTCCTTATATTGTGTGTTCTTTCTGTTTTGCTGATGGTGTCCTTGTGATTGTTCCTTGTTGTCATGGCTGTCTTGGAAGAAAAAACTTAATTTTAATCAGCCTGTCTGATCAAATCACAATAAAACACTGGCCAGCACGAGCAGCAATCAATTATTAATGTCCTCATGGATGAGAGTTATGTATATAGTGGTGGTGGAGGAGAGGGACAAGCTGATGTAATACTCCATTAAACATAAATAAAAGGGCCTTGGGCAGAAAGGATATCAACAATGCGATGTGGGCTGGGGAAGGGTCTGTGTGCGCTGCTCCATTCATCTGCACAGATTTCCTATCATCACCCTGTGTGGAAAATATACCGCTGCCGCTGGCTATGCCCCCAAGATGAGCTGTAGCATTACCGAGTGAGGGGGCCAATTTCCGTCCCACGTGCTCCCGCGCTCCTGCTGGGGAAGACGACTCAGATGGCGAATTAAATGCTACACGAACAGCATGAAACAACACGGAGGCCACAGAGGTGCATTTGAATTCGATGTGTTTGAATTGAATTGCTGGAAAAGTGGTGATTATTTCCCTCATATTCCAGTGTGTTCGCGACGCCCCGTGGCTCATCTGTTTGAGATCAGGCTTGAAGATTTACTTTTCCCCGGCACTTTCGAGGAAAGTTCACCTGTTTGCCAAGGATTCTGTGCAGTTGTGCTTTCAGACATGAAGACAGAAGACTCAGGCGAAGATGTCAAGAGAGCTTTTGGTGATAAGAGCCAACGCTGGTGTAAGCAAAAACACGTGATCTCCACAGGGGGAATCGATACGTTACATCCTGCCTATGCCTGCTGCGCCATCGCTCACCTGAACGCCCTGGAGATATTTATGTTGTTGTGAATGAGTCTGAGTGGTGAATCTCCTGCTTTATAGTTCATGTGTGTAAGGCAAACTCTGTAGAAAGTATAGACCCAGTCATGCGGACATCCCCCGGAGTTTGTGTCTGAAAAAGGGTGAGGTCTGTTTCACATCAGACCTGATGGTCACACAGTGAGTGAGGCTTTAACCCTCAAAATACTGCTGAAGTACCTTTTGGCAACTTTAAACTACTGGACACAGAGAACCTTGTGTAATGTAAATGTTTTATGAATGAAACTGAAGCAAAGACGACTGAGGAGTAAAACTGTTAAAAAATAATACTAACTTTTTACACCCCTAAATACTTTGATCATAATGTTGAAGAAGAGTTGTGACAGTTAAAGTGCACATGTCAAATCTTTGACTAATAGCATGTGAAAAGTGAGTACTTTGAAGGATTAGAACAGATTGGGGATATTGTGTGTGTGCGATCTCCAATTTGAAACTGGAGTGAATGACACATACAAAGTGTCATTCGACCACATCAGGAGGCAAAACGATTCGTAGCTGTTCTAAGTGGCCACACTCAAAGACAGGGCTAAAAGCATGCCGTCGGAGAGAGAGATGAAATAATTGCACAAATGGGTGCACGCTTTATCCCGCCAAGGAATTCATGCATTTTTATTCATGGGAAAGTGAAGTACTTGAGGGAAAAAAATGAAGAAAGGAAAGTGTAAGTGAGAAGTTTAAGCTGCTTCCTCACATTTGTGCACGTAGCAACAGTATGAAGGGGATGTACTCCTCCAGCTGACAGTTATAGAAAGGTGGGAGGGAAATCCACCCAACTCTGACATCTGTCAATGGAAGGGTGTGTGTGTGCATGTATGTGTGTGTAAGTGTGCGTGCGTGCTTTCGTGCATGTCTATGTGTGTAAGGAACTTTGGTTTGAGTCATATGACACATTTAGTGTTAGGAGACAGAATGAAAACAAGATTTAATAAAATAACAACACTTACATTGGTTTGTGATAGTATGTCTTACATCTAATCTATAAGACACCACGCACATACACACACATACACTCTGTTCTTTATTTAATAAACACCCACACCGCAAAACAGTACATAACTCCCAGGATTCTCAAAGGCTACTCTAGGCTTACCTGTCCTACGTAAAACAATGACCGGTTGGAACCAATTCATTTCTAGGCAAGGGGATATGCAGCAGCAACTTAAATGCTACGCATGTAAATATATAGATTAAATATTAATGAAACCCTGAATGAAAATGAAACAATGGCGTATTTCACAGTGTTACACAGTGCCCCATAATGCTGTGGAACTATACCTCCTGAAATATATCATTTACATTGAAAACTACATAGTTCAATAAGCAACATAACATTTGCATAATAACTTAAGTGATTAATTTAACCCAAAATATAATGTGTACCATAACTATGGTTCTATATATATATATATATATATATATATATATATATATATATATATATATTCATTGTTCTAAAATGTTCTTACCTCATAGTCTTTGACAGCCCCTCTAGTTCAGATCAAACAAAGGAACTCAAATTGAATCCGTTGTGCTCCTCATCCTCCTCAAAGTGTTAATAATGAAGTCACCCAAAGATCCAGGCTAAATTCAGACTTTATTTTCTTTTGTTGGTGTGCAATTTTAAATTAACTTGTAATTTACTACGAGTGTTATTTCTGTCTCGAACGTGTCAATAGTCATTTTCTGATGGACCTGGTGCTGAGCCGCTCCACATACAGCAGAGTCTCCGCAGCCGACTGTGATGGACATCCTCCACAAATGTTTCACTCTGTTTGCGATATAACGTATAACGCACTTAAGTTAGATCTTCAAGTGTTGGGAGTAACACGTTACTGTAACTTTACTACTTCTGGCAGTAAATAGTAGTGGAACTAACTACTTTTTCATGTTAAGCAATGCATTGACAGTTACTGAGATTCAAATGTTCATTACTTTTGTCCTCTATAAAATGATCAGATGCAGACGATAGCAGACAAATGTCAACTGTAGCAAATTCAAAAAAAATTTGAAACTCCCAAAACACGTAACAACAAATATTGATAGAGGATTTAGAAGGCAAAGTTTTAAAGTAAAAGTTTGACAATTAGTGTAAGGATCTGCTCCTGTGAATGAATAAGATTCTTTAGTGGAATCTTTGAATTATCTTTGTGTTGAATTAATTCAAATTCATTTCTGTTTAGACTTTGAGTTTATTAAATCCTGTTTTACTTTGAAATGATTTGTCTTGTGTGTCTTTACTTCCTCCTGTCTTTGTCTTGTTTCCTGCTTCTGTTATTGTCTGCCGCGCCCTGATGCGTTTCTGTGCCCGATCATCTTGTGCAACCCAGAGTTATTTTTTGTTTGGATCCCTTGCATCCGTTTGCCAAAGATTGAACGCTTGTTTTTTATTTTATTCATTGCCATGGTGAGCTGCAGAAAATAGGCTCCACACATCCCACGTTTCAGCAAGGTAACCAGCTGCTGTTATTTGTATGAGCACTGCTTTTGTGTGAAATCACTTCCTTATTTAAACAGTGTGGGTTTGGGTTGTTTTCTACTGTTAAAACATTTGATATACCTGTTGCTGCTCTGTTTTAGTTTTCCCAAACTAGCTGCTCAAGGATTGCTTTGTGTTTTAATAAACCACTCTGGTTGTTACCATGGTAACCACAGGTGAGCCTCAATGAACCAGGTCTTGAATCATTAGGGTTACGACTTTAAGGACGACATTTACTTCAGTTGTTGTGAAGACAAATGTTGATCAGAACAAAAGGAGAAAGGAAATCGGTACCTCGTGGCAGCATTTCGTATTTTCTGATATTTTAACTGACAAACACCAAAGGCAAAAATTCAAATCCAACACAGATAGAATTGAGAGAGCAGCAAACAAACAGGATGTGAATGAAAGAGGTTCTTTGGAAGAGAGCTTGGAAATAAACTAATGAAGATATTTAAAAGTCTTCAAGAAACATTTCTTTTGAATTTGTTGAAATCTTCTTCATGCCCCGATAGCCATAAATATATAAAGATACGATCAACACAACCAATCATTTCATGTGGACTGAATGAAATGATTGGCTTGCGACCTGCCTGCCTGCGTGCACACTGCCGCTGCTCTCACCGCACATGACTGGAGTCTTCAGCCAAAAAGACATATTCACCGCTGAAGCAGAGACGATAGGCAGAAGTTAGTAATTTGAGTCACAGAAAAGTCGTCTTCTAGCAGTTGTCAGTCAGTGCACGTGTGTTTTGGGGGTGTAGCTTTGACGGGAGGACTTATGGGAGGGAGCGGGATGTATCCGTTCCAATTTCTTCAAAGTGTAGCCTGCTCCTGCTAGCTTTTCCAGGATTACCAACCCTAGCTTTAATCACCCCGAAATAAGGTGATGTAAGAAATGTTGACTAGCAGCAAGATAGCAAAGCATGTTGTTCTCTCTGCCTGTGCAGGTTTTTCTCACTAGTGCAGCTTCCTCCCACAGTCCAAAGTCATGTGGGTTCAGTTAATTGGATTCTCTAAATTGTCCCTCAGGTGCATGAATGAATGTGAATGGTTGTTAGTCTCTACGTGTGTGACAGACTGGAGGGATTCGCTCCGGCTCTTCACGCACTCAAACGAATAAGTGGGATAGCGAATGGATGGAGGTGATATAAGACAATCAGATGAAGAATGTAACCCACTAGATCTTGATTTTAACTTTTGTCAGAAGTGTGTAAGATAGGTACAGAGTGCTCGATGGACTGATCTACAGAGGGGTACGCCGATGTTGAAAGTACAGTAAGTTACAGAAGCTGCCAGTGCACTAATGGTATGTCAGCGTATAAACGTGGTGTGTGTCACCGACATTTGTGGAACATTCTGTGCTCTCGGTTGAGTCGAGCCTTGGTTCATTCTGTCGGCCGCAACTCTCTGTCTGTTCACTTCCTGTCTCTCTGTTGTCTCTGTTTCACAGACAAGAAATATATGTGTAAGTAGGATACGCCACATGCTTTACTGGAAAAATAGATTATAGAGCCAGAACACCTAGATTAACGGCAGTGTCATCCCTGCAAGGTCGGGTTTCCATGTTGGTTTGCAATCTCCTAAACTGACTGTCACAGCCCACTGCCGCAGAGTGCACAAATATTGCTTTGAGAGCATGAGAAGGGCTGCAGGGACGTGGACATGAGTGATATTAATGGAAACCATTATAAGATTCAAATAATTTTAATCTTACATAAAAGCACGACCTTTGGATGGGCAGTTGAAAATGTAATTGAGCGGGGCTGGGTGGCACATTTTTGCCGGGGCACGAGCAGTTTTGTCTGTTTGGGGGCTGGGGGCGGGGGGTGAACGAGCACAACAAATTCTTGTGCCACATTAAATGTCCCGTCGCGCCTTCGCCGGGGTGACCTCTGTGGCCAATTATAGGGGAGGCTAATGCTTTGGCTGACATATCTATTTGAATGGATGAGATGTTTTTCTCATTCGCTGACACAGGAGATCACACGCCTATTTTCATCACAATGGCTGTGTACACAAGCTTATGTAAATGCCCCCTCACGCAGTAGTGAGTGTCAGGCCCACCGCATATTAGCTTTATGTTTGGAAGAATGGCGAGTGCGGAGAGAATAGGAAGGATAAATTCAGGGTTGCTTGGATATCACTGCCTGAGCTGTGAAGGCTACGCACCCACAGATAACAAAGCCTTTTTTCCACTAGTGTATAATCATATTTAATTAGTTCATTTGAACTGCTTTTGGGGCTGAATTGAGGTGCTGAGGGCATTAGAGCTCAAAGGGAATCAGACAACTATAGACATCACTGAATTTGACACTTGTGACCAGAGCATGAGGAGAAACTGACACTGAATACTGATGATAAATTACTGTTGTGCTAATGTAATCAATTCCGCATTGATCACAAACTCTGAGGCTACGGCCATACTACTGTTAAATTTGAGAATGGCATTTTCAAACTAAAACAATCTCTGTCCACACAAGCGTAACAGTTTTAATCAACGTCCCCACGAACACGTATATCACATGACCACACATGAACACTAGGCATGTGTGTGCCGGCGTACACATGAAACATTTGATGGTTAATTGCAGAAGTTTCCGAGTTTCCTTGAATAATAGCTCATCTCTTAAACATGGAAGCAGTTGTATCATTGTGAAATGCAGAATTTAACTGCACAACAGCCGTTAACGAAGACAACGAGGTCAGCAACGCTTGTGCTCCTCCATGTTGTGTTATACACTGGTAGCCGAGGCTAGTGTCAGTTGCTTTCTTCTGGAAGAGGTCATGTGATAGGAGCCTGACGAATCAGCCAAGGTTACATTGTGACTGAAAAGATCAAATCATCAAGCGGCTGTGAGTGTCCACGTCATCTCTGTTTCTGCCTGTCCAGACCAAATGAAAATGGGGCCAGCAGCGTTTCCTAACTCCTCTGTTTTAGCTGCTCTAAAACTCCAGAGGAGTGTGGACGGCACGCGTATCCGTAGCTGTGTTCATGTGTTTTTAAACAAAAACTTAGTAATGTGGATGTAGCCTCAAAGGCTAAATTCAAACGTGTTCCCAATGTCAAATATGGAGCGAGACGCTGTCTGTCCCGCGTGTCCCCCAGGCTCGCCCATCCATGTTCACCAGGCTGAGAGCACCTTGTGGACTGAAGTAGGGCAAGCACATGGGCCTGAGGCAGAAAATAAAATGGAAAACAGCAGCCCTTCTGCATATCAGGGCAAATAATGCAGCCGGTCTAACCGATCCCCCCGGGAAACGACCCTTAATTAGGCCCCTTCATGTTCATCCATGCCAGCACCTGAAGAAAAGGAAGAGAAGAAAAAAGGCTCCTGTGGGGTTTTTCGAAGGCATTGGCAGAGATTTGTATCTGCTGGGCCATTCTGACTCCATTTGTGTTGGCTGGCGATATCCTCTGCTGCCTGCTTCATTGTTCCTCTGGATGAAGTGGACTTCCTCATCAGTCCCCAATTAGCTGCATGGAGAAGAACTAGATAGTCAGGAATTTGTCTGTGTGTACAACCTCAAGCCTGGGCAACCGTGTGTGGGACTCAGGAGTGTCTGTCTGTGTATGTGTGTGTGTGCATGTGTCAGCATGACTGTGTGATTGTGTTGTGTGCGTGTGTGTGTGTGTGTGTTTGTATCGAGGCTGTGGGCTGCTGTCAGTAGTCATCTGGGGGAAAAGTCAACTGATTTGCCTCCTGCTCTCCTCTGTTTGATCCCACTGCTTGCTCAGCCGTGAGCTTGTTTGGTAACCTTTGACATGCACCATGATAGGACCATATTGACGAGCACGCACGCATGACAGGTGTTTACCGAGTTTGAATGTAAACACGACACCCACACACACGCTCTCTAAAAATTGAAGTATGTCCATACAATTATATTCAGAAGCCCACAGCGCTCGCTTGTGTTTTATTTTTTCACCTTGTTCATGGTGAACGCTGCGTCTGCTCCTGCATCTGTGCGGAGCAGAACCCATCATCACAGTAAAACGGAGAGGGAGGTGGGGGAGACCTGCAGAGGGATGTCGAAAGACCAACTGCTGGAACACGTGCACGTACTGAGGCACCTGTCTGTCTCCTCCTGCATGCCCCTAAAGAAACCTTGTATCCAAAGTCCATTCTGCCACCTTTCATTCTGTCACGTAGGACCCCCTCTCTTTAATGACCCTCACACTGCGAATCCACTTCTTTGAAAAGTTCACACCTAGCTCCCCTGACTCACCGTCTCCTGATCGCTGTGATAATTGAGGCCCCCCCCGCCCCCCATCTTTGGAGATGAGCTTAATTGCCGTCTTTGTACAGTTCTGTTCTCTTCCCCCTTTTTCGGGGCCATTATTCGCTCCACCTGACATATTTCATGATTCCTTGACGTTCCACAGCCCTCGCTGCCCTTCATCTGGTCAACTCTGACAGGGAAGGCTGGCCACCACTACTGTCACCCACTGCCCTCTGCTGGCAGTCTTTAGGCGCTGCATCGGTTTGCATCAGCACAAGCGTGCAGTCTTCCTATGCAGAGGAGACTAAACCTAATGGTTGATTTAGCAGAAATAGTTTGGCTTTCATGTGGTTGTCATCTTTAATTCTACCATCTCGTACATTTGTCACTTTACATGCAACAAAAAGCCATAATTTGGCGGGAGATTCTCGAGAGGCCGACTGGCTTGTGAGACGTACCAGGTGTCGTTCTCACACAGAGTGGTGCTGTGGATTAACATCCTGGACTGGCACATTTCCTCTTCATATTGTCATACTCAACAGTTCTGTGAAGTGTGGTGGATGACCAGGCACACTAGCTTAACACAACTTTACCTTTTCACCACAGGAGTACAGGAAGAGGCAGGACTTGTGTCCCATTGAGAGCTAACCTCAGAACAGCATGCAGGCAGGGTTGGAGTTATGTTGGAGCCAGTGGGAGCTGAATCAGAGCTCCAATCAATGTGAAAACATCTGTAGGGATCAGCGATGAGTATTTTAATTACACATAATGCATTTTTCAACATAATAAGTAATCCTTTATGTTAACGAGATAAAAAAAACAATGCTTTCCCATTTATATCGATGCATCATCTAAAACCCACCAACATGCAGTTTCGAATTTGGTGTGATTTGGACCTGCAATACATTTGATGTTAATTAAAAAGTGATCGACGCACCGTAGCAGCAGCCGCTCGGTCCCATCAATGCACTTGACTTTGTTGATCAAGGCAACAGATTGTACACAACAACGGCAACGACAACTGATTCTCCAGTTCGACAAGCTTTACCGAACATTGAAAAAGCAGTGTGTGGGTGTGTGTGCAGACGCTGTGGTGCAGCCTCAGGGTTCTGTGGACTGAGTCCTGCAGCAGGTCTTCACTGTGCTGCAGCTCAATTACTGCAGGCCACTTTCAGAAAGAAAACTGCAACCAGCAGTAACACAGGCCAAACAAACAGCCCGGCCCAAACAGGCAGGTTTAGAATGGGCACTGCACTAGTATTCCTTAAAAAAACGTGTTTAGACTGGAATTCACCTGCTAGCCTGACAGCTAGCACTGACTTTGTTGCTCTGGAGGATGCTACCAAGAAGCAGGGTGAGGTGGCAGGCACAGATACAATGGGAGAAGAGGAAAGAAAGCCCTGGCTGTTTACTGAGGAGGGCAATTACACACAAAAATTATTAATTTATAAAGCACAATTTCATACATTGATAATAATCTATAATTGCAATGTCATTAAATAATTCCCCTTTGCCCCTTTGATTTAAAGTTTATGATCACAAGTCGCTCTCTCTCCCTCTCACAGAGAGTGGGGCCATTAGCCTAATATTATTTTCATCTCGGTCCCTTACATTAGTTATTCTAGACTCTAGCTCAAATCATAACTCAGTCTCTGGCATGCAGTAACAAAAACACACACTCATTTAAAAAATGTGCAGATGGTCCTCTCCAAGTCTGAGAGTTCAAGTCCACTGCAATCGCTTCAGTGTTTTGTGTCACCATTTTGAGGCTGTCTGGCCTAAAATAGCTGCTGCCATTTTGGGTTTTTGCTACGATCAGTGAAGGAGAGGATATGCTGCAGCTGGCAAAAAGGTTTCCCGACAGTGACTACTGAGCCTCCCCGGTTCCGTCCGTACACACATACACACTTGTGCGCACAGACAACACACTTATCCTCACAAGTTGGCAGGCCTGCCCACGGAGCTGGCCAGGGAACGAAGGCCAGGGAATGACTTTGCTTCTCTATGTCACTGGCGGCCCCCCAGCATAGTGGTGGAGGATGAAGGAGGGGGCTGCTACTATGCTTTGTTTGAGTGCTACTAATAAGAACAGGAAGCCCAGATAAAGGGCTCTTTTTCATTGCCGTACCTACAGCCATAATGAGACCTGGCATCTGACGGATTACCCAGACTTATTTCGCAATGGACGCCTCATTTTTCCAGTCAGCCTCTGCTACCCTCAGCTCTCCCAGTCTGCTCAACAAAGGCCATCCTTTTTAGTGCCTTAAAGGGAAAGTTCGCTGAAAATGAAAATTCACTTATTATCTACTCACCATGATGTCGATGGAGGGGTGGGGGAAGTGTTTGAGTCCACAAAACACTTTCAGGGGTAAACAGCTGTCCAGCCAAATCCAATACAATTGATGGAACTGAGGACCGATTCTTCAAATGTAAAAAAAAACAACAGAAAGAAAACGGTGTCAATTAGCTTAAATGTCCTCTGATATCCTCTTCTGGAGCCACGTTCACATTCTCATACAGACACAACGCACAAGCTCTCGCCCAAGGGTACGCGCGGTAGCATTGCTACTTCCGGCCAGCATCACTACTTTCGGTAGCAGAAATTTTGGATAAAAACCCGGTGTAAATGACACCGGGTTTTTAGCCAAAATTTGAATTTGAATGTGGGGGTTTACAGACACTTGGATGACACCACAGGAGCAGTATGGAGGCATTTTCTGTTGTTTTTTTTGGTGTTTTTTAACGTTTGAAGAATCCCTCCCCCAGTTACTTCAATTGGATTGGATTTGACTGCAAAGCTGTTTACCCTTGAAACTCCAAAAGTGTTTTGTGGACTCAAATACTTCACCCACCTGCAGCGACATAGTGGTGTGTAGATAATGAGTGGATTAAATTTTTTCTGTGAACTATCCCTTTAATGCACAGCCGACACGTTTCTGGACTCTGTACCTCCTGTTCATTAATGGTTCTGTGATAAGTCTGATATGAACGACCCCTCTCCTTCTTTAGTCATAATCATGATGAAGGATACATATTCGTCACCAGCAAATGTAATGTATGCCATGTTAAACAAATGCTCTAAATTAGGACATTTTTTATTAACTCACAAATGAGGTGACAGATCTGGAGCCTTGAGGCCTTCACTCAACATGGAGGACTGTAAACCTCTAAAGAGAGTCCTGGTGCCTCCTCAATGCTATAGGTACTGTCACACTGAATAATGATTTAGATCTGGAAAAATCTAAGAATAAAAGTATTTTATAGCATTTATTATCAGAAACTGAAACATTCATGATTTTAAGTCCAATAATTCGTTAGTATACATGTTGTATCCGTTCATGTATATATATTATAACAAAGGCACTATGAGGTGCCTATAGCCACAGCCAATAATTGAATGTCTATCAACATGGTATAAATAAAAGCATGAATCCTCATTACTTATTTAATTAAAAGGAGTTGTCTAAGATCCACTCTGAGATACCATCTGAAGGCCCTAAAAAAACCTTTGAAAGTATTTTCTGACCAGCAGGAAGTGAAACGTCAAGGACAGACTGCCTGGTTCTGCACACCCGCTCTGCATGCTTTTGCATGAGCGTACCTTTTTGCATTTGTGTGTGTGTGTGTGTGTGTGTGTGTGCGTGTGTGCGTGTGCGTGTGTGTGTGTATTGAGGTCGCCTCTGTGTTCTCTCTCCCTGGTGCTTCCTGGGCCTCAGCCAAAGCCAGAGCTCTGTAATAGGAGATAAAGCTCGCCTGTTACCAAGAAAGGAGGAAATGGAGCTTGGCTCTTTGGAGGAGGCCACTCACAGCTGTATTTACATCATTTTGAAGGAGAGCATCATGGCCATGCTGAACTTGTGTGCGCTCATCAGTGGAGTGTTGTGTCTGCACAAAGAGCTGCGGTTTGTTTAGAGAGTTCTCCCTATTGCTATAACAAAATAGAGGGACTGCCTTTTAATTGCAAGAGTAACTTATCACCTGACTTGCTAATTAAATTGCATCATTGCACAAAGCTGGTGTTTGAGCAAGGCGTGGAGTGGAAGAGAAACAAAAGGAGAGGGGATGAGGATCGAAGAAGAAGAAGGGCTGATGAAGAGACAAAGGCGATCCTGGGAGCGAGGTCGACGGCATGAAGATGGGAGAAGAGAAGAAGATGTAAGGGGGATGGAAACATGTTCAGTCGCATAACGTCATGAATCCCCCTGTTGTTATGCCACAAGTTACAGAAGTCGGTGTGGTTCACATGCACATGTACACTCCAATTAGTTTAACAGGGCTGAGGAAAAGCTGCACCAGTGGGACGAGCCTGAAGTCACGTTTCTTTAAAATGGAAACTGTGGTCCACTGGTCATCAGGTTTATATCTGTGTGCATGTAGGTATTGGTCACATAGCTTAAAACCAAATTTATTATAATCTCTGGATAGAATAGAATAGGTTGTGTCCTATTTAACAAATGACACAAGAGAAATTAAGCATTTTAATTCTGCTTATGTTGAGGAAAATCAGAAGGATACAGTTTTTGTGTGTCAGCCAGGAATCGAATTTTAGTTGCCCTGTTACACATAAAACATGCAGGCAAATATTTGAACGATTCTGCTTGTATTGTAAAAATTAATGAATAATACATTTCAAAAGTTACAAGGTTCTTTACAAATAAAAAATATAAAAGTTGAAGGTCAACAATAGGAAACAATTAAAAGCAAGTAGAAGATCACACAGCGTTAGAGCACAAATACAAAACATAAAAATTGTTACAGATGAGAAAAGAGTAACGAATAAAACAAAACATTACAAAATGATTAAAATAGTCGGCAAGATCCGATCTAGGCGAAAACTCACCTCTTAAAATGTGTCTTTAAGAAAGGAGGATCAGGAGTTGGCCTCAGAGAGACTGTTCTCAGCTCAGGGAGAGAGTGGGAGCCCTGATGGGAATGGCCTGCTCACCTCTGGTCCTCAGGTTACAACCTGGCATCAAATCATCTGAAGACAGCTGCCCATACCTGTGTTGTGCTACAAACCAACTACTTCAAGCTTAAAAGCTTCTCTGCACCGATGCTGAACCTCGTGAACCACAAACACACAAATTGAACCCTCGTGTACGTCTGTGTGTTGGCTGTCCATCGAATGCTCTCGCGCGCACGGCTTGGTTGTTGTGCGACCAGGTCAGGCAGTAAAAAGACATGTCCATCATTTACATTAAAGAACGGACAAGATGGACATGTTAAACTATCCCCCAGAGGTCAATGTCAAGCACGCTTGCCTTTGGTGCAGGACGACAAATGCATACAACACTGTGAAGTGCAGATACGTGTATGGCCAAAAGCACACAGCTGGTGACCTCGCCGACATACACCAACCAACTTGTCCATCACTGTCACCCAGGGGAGGGGAACGGGTGAGGAAATCCACAGGTCACGTCAAACATACTGTATATGCACGGCTGCTTATTGCTGATGTGACAATTCCCCTGATACAATCGCACACCGTCACACAGGGAAAATACTCGACTGTAACAGTTCAGGTCGTGTTGTCGTTCGGTTGAAAGCGCACACAAATACACACCAATGCAACATGCATTATAAATGCAATCGTGTCTTTGATCCAACATGACATCCATGACTGGAATTTGTCACAGCCACAATGAGCAGCTTCTTGCTGCATACACAGAAAATGTGTTTATCCGGGCACGTTATAAATTTATTAAACTAAAACTGTTTCACGCTCGTCCATTTTCGAGAGACGCTGCCTGCATAATCAAGCTGAAATTTAATTATCAAAGGTGACACACTGAGTGGATTTAAACTCTGTGTCACATTTTACTTTCGTCCATATTCCTTTTTTATTCATTAAAAGAAAAGAACATTGACTTCCCTTATGCCAGTTCTTCATCGTGAGTGTTCAGATTGAAAAAAGAAAACACACACTCCTTTTAATTTAAAATTTATAAATCATCTTATTCATGGCACTAAACAAATGAATGTTTTCTTCATGTTTGAATGCACAACAAAGTCACAATAAACACAACAGAAATAATGTTCTTGTTGTGATTAAAACCTATAAACTTAATTTAAATTTTCTACACAATAAAACAAAAAAATAATTGAATTTTTCTGTCAAATTGAAATATTAATGATCTGTTGGTGTTGGCATCAAACGATTGCAAAAGTTATTTTCTATACCAGGGGCCATAAAGGCTCCACAACTTACACAGAGGGGAAAGTTATATGTCCAACAACCAATTCCTGATTAAAGAAGGTGCACTTTTAAGTTATTCCATATTTTCTGCTAGCTCTATAGCATTTAGAAAACCACACATCATTTAATATAATTTAAAATTGTTCTTTGTTCAAAATAGTACTTATATTGTTTTTGTATAGTTTGTAAGTGACTGGCAGAACAGGGGCCCTTCTGGGGCCAATCAGATTTCAACTGGGCCCAGTACCCCCACCTTGTTTTTTGTCTTTCTTGTTTCAATATAAAATTCCTGCACTCTTATTCTAAACATTACAATTCTTTTCCTTCTCCTTACCTAATGCAAAGTGTCAAATTATATGGTGCATAAACGCTCTGAATGACCATCCTCCACAAAGTCAATACAGTATGTGTGAGAAAAGAGTGTATTCAGCAGCGCTCGTTGCTTTTGCCCCCTTGCTTCATTCAGTAAGATTTTCTTAGCTATTGATTTTCTTCTCCCCATTATCTGGCAGGCGGCGCGACGAAAATGATAAACGTGACATGGTTGGGGAGAGGCGCTGTCAGTGTGTATGAATTTAGATAAGACATTTAAAGCTCACTGCAGAGGCGTCATACATCACATTATTATCCATTGTCACCTCCTCTCACCCTTTTTAGCCCTTTACAAAGGCCAGTCTGGTCTCTGCCTCACATTGACTCACATTAAAAGGTCTTATCGGGTTTATTTAATTTGCCTCATCGTGTGTGTCTGTGGGAATATGTGTTATCAAAAAATATGTCTTTTAAATCATTTTAGTGACAGAACATACTGTGAATGTTATCATTAATGTGCACAAATAATTTTGCAGTAAGGTAATTCACCATTTATCATTGTTACACATGTTCCCCCTCAAATCTCAGGACACATTCCTCCGACTTTGACAATATACCATTATATTTTCTTTATTCTTCTCATTTCCTCATTGAGTCTTCTCTTGTGTCTAGGAGCAGTTGTGTTAAGAGGAGTGTAGCTCGTGTGTAGCTACTACGTTGAACTTATGCACCTATTTCAAATGCTAATATATTTCCAGTGGTGGAGGGCATCTTTCTTCACCGAGGATTCAGACTTAAATTTTTAACAAGCACTGTTCTGTCCATGCTGTGCTGAGAGAGATGCAAAACATAATATATCACAAGAAACAAATGTATATTTCTGTTACAATAGATAGATAGATAGAAGTATGCGTCTATGGAGTCAATAATATAAGAGGTGGACAGTGTAAAATGAATAAGAATATTAATACTATACAATATATCAAATACATATTTGCAATTAACAGACTAAATTCAATTATTATATAAAAAAATACTGAAGTGAAGTGAAGAAAACGTAACTTAAAACCAAAAACAAACATATTCTGCATTAGGAGCCAATACAGACAGAAACAAATGTTGTAACATTGTAAGTTAAAGAGCAGCTGGCAGGTGTAGAACCACAGTGAAGGAGTTGAGAGGTGGATGTATAAAGGTTTTAGTAGTATTCACACTGGGTTCTCCAGGAACTGAATAGAGGAATGAAGTATGAAAAAATAAATACTGCGACTGACCTGTTCCTCAAACACATCATTTAAAAAAAGAGTGAAATATTCTTGTTTGTTTTCTGCCAGAGATTAAAATTAGGACATCTACCAACATTGTGTATGTGATTTAAGAGTTGGGAAGCAGTTAGCTTAGCAAAAAGAAAAGAGGCTGGCTCACTCCAGAGTTAAATCAAAATCTTCCCTCCCACATTTCTAAAGCTCACCACCTAACATGCATCATATTGGTTTGATGCATACGTCAAGAGTCATGTAGAAAATGAATTCTGATTTCAGATTAATGTGCGATTTATGTGCATATTTCCCAAAATGCTAAACTATTCCATTAAGAGTAACTTAGAAATATACTGTATATATAAATTGCCTGTTTCTCCCTGTAGATTTAGAACTCTTAGATTATTTCTCATTAAATCCCAGAATCTAGTGTGACACCTTCCAATCTCAGGTACGTGAATTAAAACTGATGAGAAACATTGACATAAGGTCAGAAATTATATTTATAGTTCCACAGGACAAAAGCCCAAGACTGTAAAGACGGACGACATGACAGCTCCCCAAAAAATGAAGTCAAAACATCTCTATCACCTCCTGGTGGCTGGCTGCAGTATAGGTCATGAACCCAGCCTCCTCCATGTTAATAGATGAGACATTCACCAAACTAGTCAAAATTCACATCAAATAAATTCTTCTCAAAGATGGTTTCCCATCACTTTAGATAGTTCTTATCACACTGATGTTTGTTGAAGTGCTTGTTTTTCCAGGAAGTTTGGTTTTAATGAGTTATTTATTGCTATAAAACAATCATAATTAGCTGCTCAGACTGCAATTGGTCGAGCAGGTGTATCGGTGTGACCACGATACCACGGCTCCATCACAGACTCTGGCTCCAAATGTGTAAGATGGATGCGTTCGTATATGGGATATTTTTGCTCCATTGCTGGATAGTGGGAGGAGGTGGAGATGTGTCATCCATCTATATATATACAGTCTACTACAAAAAAACTTGAAAAATGTGTTTATGAAGACCAGACCCTGTAAGTTGAAAGAGGGACAAAGCCTTTCTGATGTGAAGGGATCACGGCATGATGGCAATGACGATGACTTAGCTTCACCTATTATGGTTATAATTACACAAGATCCTTTTTGAGGAAAGAGAAGAGGTATAATCACTGAAATCACCTATCATATTTGATTGGGATGAGCTCCTGGAGACTTGGTGCTCTGTGCCACATGAATGTTCATCCCAAGCCATGTTGTGTTCTCCTGGACAACATCCATCCATCCATCCATCCATCCATCCATCCATCCATCCCAGTCTTACTTTCAACTTCATACCCCTTTCATTCTTCAGGTCAGCTTCCTCAGACTAATTAGACAGTTACATACCAACAACATGATGCCACACAGTCCCTGCTCTCTTGGTCCCTGTACTACGAGCAAAGTTCCCACTTGTGCTTTGTGTTTGTGTAAGAGGCACACGAGCTGCCTATTATCCTGCCAGATTCTCCATCATGCACTGAACCATAGCCAGTATATGCTTATGAGGTCATTAACTAAGGTAATGAATGCATTACTTTGCATATGTTCACATACTTGTTTTCAAACAACACACAGGTGGTATTAACATTAACTACCCATCTTGAAGCATGAGGGCATGAAGAAGCTGCAGTAAAAGTATTCTCATTAATATTGAAATGTATGCAACGTATGCAGCAAGACGCTGAAAGATTTAAGCCAATTATCCGCTCTATAGGAGAAAGCTGTGATGCAAGTATGACCTTTATATCATGTGAAATAAAGCTCTACGATGGCATCATGAGTGCTCAACATAACATAACATGCATTTATATTGGATCACAGCCTCACACTGTTTGCCGGTGGAAAACACAGACATTTTACTGTTTCTATATTTTATACACAACCTTTGTTCACCTCTGATGCTGCATGAGTTTTTTATTATGATGAAAAAGAACCTGTAATGTTTATTTTGCAGAGTATAGCGAGAGGATTTTATATTGGTGTGTCCCAGGGGATAGTGGAGCCTCCCCATGAACAGGGGCGTATGGATTTAAGTCTCTTATATAAATCGCTGCATTGGTGCTGGAGTTGTAACTGCTTTGCTATGACCTATTTGTGCATTTAAAACAGACACCAAAAAAAATCAGAAGCAAAAAGAAGAGATTTTGAATTAAGATCAAATAAATTTGTACAAAAAATAATAGACCAATATACAGTTAAAGTGCAGTTACAATGCAATAACAGGTTATAAGATCCTATATATTCAGAAAAGAAATCCAGGATAACTCTCAGTAGACCGTGTACCCCGCCAAGACCCACCTCAATCAATCAAGCTGCACCAAATTATACACATAATATCAGTTCCCTAAATGTGCCAGATTTTTTTCATCAAGATCCATGGATTATTCTCAGGGCAATTGGTGAAAATAAAAAATACCCCATAAGAAAGTTTGTGGATCCACTCCTTAGTCCGGATCTGTGTCAGAATTGAATGGGGTCTTTCTTGGGCCATGTCCCGTCCTTCCACCACGTTTCATGGAGATCTGTTCAGGAGTTTATGTGTAGAAGTTGGTTAAAAATCATTTTTACACTTCTCATAATAACAAGGAGATCTCTTACCTGATGTTTTGCTCCACTGCTGCGTTGTTGTGTACAGCGCTATTCGCTGCTTGCTGGCTCGTGCTATCATCCACAAAATATTTACCATCCACACAGTCATACCTCACAGTTCCAGCTGCCGTTGTGCACATAATCACTTTCATTTGTCTTTCACTCTTTAGGGCACAGTCACTTACCCAAATGTAGCAGTGGTGAAACTTCATCTCCTGTTCACTTCCATTTTCTGTGAGCGAGGGGGTGAATATAACATTTGCTTCCTGTGGCACTGAGCACCAGTGGGTTGATGTTTGTTTTGCTGGCTAACAACGGACTTAACGCTTACAGCAGCATAAATCACAATTTCAAATAATTGTAGTTCACAGTGCTGTGCCCTCAATTTATACATTATTATATATTCTTCTCATTCCTCCTCGCCAGGAGGACTTGATGCCCCCCCTTCGGACCACACACGCCGACTGGCAGGGACACACCAAACCAAACCCATGGAGGGCCAGTGGCAGGAAACCTTTCCTCAGCACTAAACTTCTTAGGCTTGGTCCAAGTGATTTGAAGTGGCATGAAAAGTAGATAAAAGTACGGGAGATGGCTGGACGCTGTGCCTTACAGGCCTGCTGGGACCTGAAGGGAGTCCAGGTCAGAGCTGATTGAACCTGGCTCACTGTTTCCCATGCTTTGTTTGCTGTGCTGCCACACAATGCAGTGACCACTCATGCAAACCAGTTCAAATAAATGAAAAAGCCAGACATGCTGCTGCTGTTGGCTGGGAAGTTGCCCTGCATGATTTCTGTGTTTCGACCTAGCCAGTTAATGACAAACATGATTCTAGAGGCAGTTTTACCTCATAAATGCATGACTGTTAACAGGGCTGGGATATGAAATGTCTGCTGGTAGAGATTACCATACTATTAACAGATACTTTTTATGTTCACCTCAATTAAAAAGGATCTCAGCTGATTTTATGTACCTGTTGTTGTAATTGTTTTCAAATCCCCAAGAAGAAGCCTCATGTACAACCTTAGAAATATGCAACTTTAAGCAGCTGTCATTCCTTACCAAGTGGCATTGTATTAAGATTTTTTTAGCCAAACTGTATAGCTTCAATAGTGATTGTTGCCAGTGTCAGGTTGTTTTTGGGGTCCTGTTGACTTTAATACTAATTTTACACTGATTTGTTGAGATTTTAATGCTAGAAAAGCACAGTCACAAGATAGTATTTGACTAAGGGCCATTACGATACCACTGATTTGCTGTAAGTATTTTAACTCCATTACCCTCAGCACCCACAGGTGCAGTATAAGCAACACATTTTTGAGGGTCTGAACTTTTCAAACGTGTCAAGTCTCGTGGAAATTTATATTTTTAATGGGTCTAGCCATAGACTTTATATAAAGATGGACAATGTGTCTCCACCCCCTCCCACTATTCAGAAATTAACCCAACATATCTCTGATACAAATGCTGCCATCTTGTGCTGGTGACTTCATTTGGAGTCAGTTTGTGCGATAGTGATCGTGTGGAGCAGGTGGTGTTGACGTCCCGCTGATACACTTGCTCGAACAACCACGAGTCAGTCTCAGTGATGTCTCAGCTCTGTGATAAGAACTAGCATTAATGACCGAAACCATCTTCGAGAATAACGTATTTTAATATGTAGTTTGACTTTTTAGATAATTCATTCTAAGTCAATGTCCCATCCAGTAACACGGAGGCGGCTGGGCCAGCCACCAGGGGGCAATCGAGATGCTTTGGATTCACTTTTGCAGAGCTGACATGTCATCTTTATTTACAGTCTATGTTGAAGCCCATTGGTGAGGCAAAGTGTCTCACTTGTGCCCCCAACAGTTTAAAAACAATCCAAGCTCCCTGCTTTAACTTTGCTTTAGATGGATGAAATCCAGGAGACATGTCTGTGAGGCCGTTGGACCCACACCCTACGAGATAAGTTACATGAAGACGTCAATGAAGTAAGCAAATGATGCATTGTTCAAGGTATCTCTGCATGCTATGAGACTATATAGACAAAACTTCAAACTTGTAAAGATGAATAGATAAATAATAATAAAGATAGATACAAAATATTTGTGATCATATGATGGATATCATTTAATGAGGTAGTGCATACAATTTTGCAACTAATAAGATTAGACACACAATTCATTATTCAATGGATATTGGGGTATATAATGTGTGAAAGTATGCATTGCACCTCTGATTCTTTCATTTTACTAAGTAGAATCCATGTGCGTCACCGACACGTGCATGATCCAGTCTGCTCCTTGGTGAAGAACTAAAAGTTCATGATGTCCTTAACATGGTAACACAGTGCACCTGCCTTTGTCTCTGTTGTGCACAAAGGTGCAGGGGCTCCCTAATGCAGCTTTCAGCTTTAATTTGGTTTGTGACTTTATCTTCTAAGCTCTGCACAACATTTGGATGTGTCGAACCTGTGTGTAATGAGCCTAAGAACTGGGTTGGATTAACTCCAGATAATTGCGATGAGATTGCAATCACAGATTCATTTAGACTGCAGCTACACTTAGTTTACTCCCGCCTGGCTGTTGATTTGCCATCTGTTAATTTGGAATTAAAGTATTAGGCCTCTCTGTCTCAGTCACTTGCTCTCTATTTAGGTGACGGATTGGGGGCTTCATTGTTGATCCTCGGTTGTTTGTCAACAAAATGACAGCCATGTAATGTGAAATTTTCTCTTTGGTCAAAACATTTTAAGACCTGAATGGGGCCAACAAACCGCAGAGCAGAGTCTGTGTATTATTCTGAAATGAATAAAAACAATTCTGAACGTATGGGGAATGTTGAGTGCAACTTGATCACCTGACTGTTGACAGAAGTTGTTGATTAAACCTCGGAGTGGAGAGTGCTGTCAATAGTGCTGCTGGAGCCGTTTGTGGAGGACTGACAGAGGCAATTAAACCTTCACTCACAGTTTCAGAAAGAAAGAGGCGATGGGCTTTGAAATAAGCATCTTTATTGCCCCCTGGTAGCTGGCTGCAGTATAGGCCATAACCACTGCCTCCTCCATGTTGTTAGATGGGACATGGACCAAACTAGTGAGACAAAGAACACATCAAATACACTTTTCTCAAAGATGGTTTCTGTCATTTTATGGTAGTTCTGATTACACTGATGTTTGTTCAAGTGCTCATTTTTCTTTGTTTAGTTTTAATTAGTTATTTGATGCGATAATAATGGGGTTAAACCTCATGATTGACAGCTGAGGGATGGGTGGTTGGACTCTGATGGATTTTCATTTTCATTCCACTGTCATTTGTATTGGAATATCTGCCTCTTATTATCTATTATCATTGCTGCGTTGTCTTGCTCCATTATTTGAAAACTGTCTTCCCTATTTTAAATTCCTGTTCTGCACTGTTGTTGTTTATATGTTTTTTATCTCCTCTCAGTTCTTAAATAAAAATTGTTGATCACAAGACTGACAACTGAGACTGAATCACGATTGGTTGAGCGTGTGTTTCAGCAGGACCTTGATTCTGCTGCTCCATCCCCCGATCGCTACACACACTCTGGCTCCAAATGACCTCTACAGTGCAAGATGGCAGCGTTTGTGTCCTGCTTAATTTGTCTTCATTTCTGGATAGTAGGAGGAAGTGGAGAAAGTCAGTCTTTACAATCTGTGTGTTGTCGCATTACAAGTTAAAAATGCCACACAAGTAGCCTGTGAGGGACTGTCTTACAAATTTTAAAAATCTGCCTCGAGCAATATGATATGTCAAAACATGTCAAAATAACCTTCAAAAGTCAAGATTAGATTTCTCATCCTTCCATATCGATAAAGCTTCAAGAAAAAAAAATAAGTATGTACACTAATTTACCGGTAGGGGGAAGCAATGTCCTAAAATACACTTATGTGTCACGTAGAAGAAGATCAGCAGCCAAGAAGAGTACAGAAGTAGACTGTCTAGAGCAGTTTGCTGTAGTGGGGGTTACATTCAATTGGCTTTTTTGTGTTTGTTTCCTTTAATATTTTTTAATGACGATGTATTTGATTAGATGTTATGACCTTGGTGACGTCGATGAAGCACCAGCTCAAATTTGACAACACATTAAAACACACAGGCAGAGATAGCATGTCAAATGTAAACATAGGACTTGACGTGTCTTCTATGTGCTCCGGGTCTATGTGGAGGCTGCTGTATTGTTTTGATTAAGTAAAGCACCTGGACAGACTGCGATCACCTAATCTCAGGCTACGGTTCGTTTCCATTGGTTATTGTTACTGTGTCTACATCAGATATATCGTGAAACAATGTTTCCAATCGCATCTTAACGAGTTAGAGCAAAGTGTGGCGTTAGCTCCCCGTCCCCTGGCTGAAGCTAGCTAGCTGCACGGCTCGCCGTTAGCTCAGAGCTCCAACATGCCTGTGCTTGACCATTGTTCCTTTTACTGATAAGTGAAACATGGCTGTGCTCTTGCGTGAGATGGCGTCAGTCTGTGTTCTTACCAGCAACGTGCCTGTAGGACAGAGACAAGTCGCCGCGCTGCAGATCGCATGTCTCAGCTGCTGTGGTTGATGTGGTAGCACCGCTAGCTAACAGCTGTGCGGCTTTGCTAACCGCTCATACGGTTTGATTGACTCTTGACATCATCTCAGTTAATTATTACAAACCACGCTGAGTTGAATATTATTCTAATCACCCTCCCGCCGATATGACAACATGATAACACACGGACCTCAGCGCTTGCTTTCTGTATTGTAGCTTTTAGTTAGCGTTAGCCGACGCTGTGGAGCAGAGAGTGTTGCGTGTCTGAACACACCACAGCCAACAGTAGGAGGTGCATATCAGTAAATATCATATGGATTATTATAGTTGTGTTCAGTTTCTTTGTGGTGTGTAATCTAGTAAATAAGAATAGTCTGATGTCTGTCTGCCTTGTGTCCCTTGTAGCAATAGTGTAGAATACAGACATTCCAATTCCTCAACGTGCTGCACTCATGTGCAATTTAAAAACACATAACAGGGTTTTAAAGTCTCACTATAGTAAAAACTAAATCTGTGAAACATCACGTTGTAATGTTATGTCAGACTGTCCAGGGTAAACTATGCAGTTTGTCGTTGCATCGTGCAGTGTGCGATCTCATCCAGCAGAGGGTGGTACTGCATCGCCTTCATTCTCATATTGATCTAATGCATGTTACTCTCTTTATGCAGCCTTTGAAAATATTATTATTATTATCGTCATTATTATTATTATTATTATTATTATTATCAGTAAACTTAAAGGTTCAGTGTGTAGAATGTAGTGACATCTAGTGGTGAAGCTGCATGTTGCAGTTGAATACCCCTCACCTCACCCTCCCAAACCTGAAAGAGAACCTGTGGTAGCCTTCAGTTGTCATAAAAACTCAAAAGATGTTAAGTTTGTCCAGTTTGGGCTATTGTAAAAAAATAAATAACATGCTGGCCTCCGTAGAGAGGACCCGCTCCCGATGTAAATATTAAGTATTTAAATATATAGGCCCCATTCTCGGGTAATGGAAACAACAATTCATACAAATGAGGTGAAACACACTAGTGAAAACATCACTGGAATTCATTTATATACAATTTCTGCCAATAGGTCCCTTTCCCCCTAAATCTTACACACTGAACCTTTAAGCATCTTGAAGTCCTACTTTCAATTTCTTAAGGCTGATTTTATTTCTGTCTCAAATATGTTTCACAGATTAGGTGACACATGTTGACTTCTGTTGTTTGGCTGGATCTCTTACAGCAGTGTTTGAAACACAACCCCCTGCGTATCTGAACTGTTTGCTGTGGGGAGGGGGATTCTACCCACACATTATCCTCCCAAACAGCCTTTTTTTGTGGTAGAAGGGCTAATTCCTCTGTGACTTTTCCCACAGTAGTTAGTGGCAGAAAACCACATCCAGGATACGGAGGCTCACTTCCCACATAACGATTTAGGAGGGGTCAACGAAGAGCTCAAAACTACGCTGAGTCAGCAGCGAACTGATTAAATAGATGCTCTGACAATTCATTTTTTACTTTTAAAAATAGACAACATTGTGTTTTTTAAAGTGGTTTTAAGAGTGAAAAATCTGTATACATTTTTGACATGTTTTATAATAAAAATTGTAATTTATGCTAAGACCTGCACACTATTAATAGTCTGTGAAACTGAGATCAGACGTTCAGCTGGAGAATTTCTTTCAGGGAGTTTTGCAGCATGTATCCGTTCCCTCTCTGACTCAACTTAAGTAATAAGGCAGTGGGAAACTTCTCCCTCCTTTTGAAAATAGTAGGCTACTTTTTTTAAGAGTGAATATGATTGGAAAGAGGGGTTTTTCATTCACTCACTCAGTAATGATTGATAGCTGCGAGACATTTGTATCAGAGGAAATGGGACCAGCCAAGAGAGGGTTTCAAGCCAAGGAAGGGAGGAGTTTGGAGTAAAAGTCAGAAATGCGATACAACTGTAGAGAGACTTGTCTGCAGTGAACTTCCTGACTGGGGAATCTCCCTGGTGATAATATCTCCACGCCTCAATCAAAGACCTCAACATGCTTTATACCACCATCATTATACAGCAATGTGTGGCTCCATGTTGTGTATTGGCCTCCTCTAGAAACATTACCTTTACTAATCACAGATCTTCCCCGATCACACATTTATGCCAGTTAGATTCGTAGCTGTTACTATGCTAATATGAGCTCTTCTGACATGTCCCATTTTTTTTCCAGTAGATCGCCCCTGTAGTGATGGAGGAGCAGACAGGCTCTCCTGGAGCCAATGCCGACAGCAACAGCCAGAGAAACGGAGACGAGGTAAGAGCTCAGCACGCAGATATCAAGTAACACAATTTGCAATTTTTCCAATTCAAACTCCCAAGAATGTCCAGTCAGTGTGTGACTTGGGAGGCCGGCTACCCGAACCTTCAAAACATATCTGCTTTTGTTATCTTTGCAGAAGCCCCGACGTGGCAGCTGGACCAAGGGGAGGAAGAGGAAGAAGCCAATGAAGGACAGCAACGCACCCAAAGCGCCCCTGACGGGCTACGTGCGCTTCATGAACGACAGACGGGAGCAGCTACGGGCCGAGCGTCCAGACGTGCCCTTCCCAGAGATTACCAGGATGCTGGGCAACGAGTGGAGCAAGCTGCCCCCCGAGGAGAAGCAGGTCAGTGAAGACGTTCCTGACAGGATCGCACACTGAGCACATCATTGTGAGGAAAACTGTGCCAAAGTTCGCTGTTTCTTTGCTTCCTAGGTTACCATTCACAGGCTAATATTCAAAGTGCTGAACATTTTAATAAGTATTGGTATCGAATTATGCAGCAAAATTGTAGGAGTGAGCGAAACCTGTCAGGGTTTTGATAAACAGAGACATTAACAGTAAGAGGAAGACTTAATAAGAATCTGTTATTCCAACTGCAAAGACATCTGTCTAATACCACTGACTTTGACTTTTCAAAACATGGCAGAATGTGAATGAACAAAATCCTACCTGTCATATTAATGACATTGATATTAAAGCCTGTATTTATTCACAGCTGTCTTCACAGTCACACATCACATCCTCGTTTAGCATAAAAAGTGTGTTTATTATTCAAAGTTAAAACTTTTACATTTTCTGACCTTTTCCAGATAAAATTAAAAAGGTCTGGGCCTAGTCGGGTGGGACAGAGACAGACAGACAGACAACATTTGTACTGATTTGTTCCTTGTGATTGTTTTACACAGAGTTCACAGGTGGTCCAGTATCCTGAGACAAAGTCTTTGCATAAAGATGGTTTTATAAGCTTTTCTAACTAATTAAATCACAAGATGTCATTTTGTTTGCGAGCATGTGAACACAATTGAATTTATGTTACTAACTCTGGAAATGACTGATTTTCATCTATTGAAACAAATTTAGCCTTTTTAGGCGTAATTTCTCGCACTAATCGTGTCATCTCACCAGCAATCCTCCTCCATGTTTCACCAAATCTCATTTCTGACCTTTTGGACCTTACTCCTCTCGCATTCACTTTCACCCTCTCATCCCAATAGCGATACTTGGAGGAGGCAGAGCGAGATAAGGAGCGTTATATGAGGGAGCTGGAGAAGTACCAGAAGACGGAGGCCTACAAACATTTCACCAGGAAGGTCCAGGAGAAGCAAAAGGGCAAGCGGCACAGGGGAGGTGAGATCTGGTTACAATAGCAGCAGGTTGGCAAGTTAGCTTCGAACACTAAAGCGTAATTCGTTCACCGTAAGCCGACAATCATTTGAATTTGTACAATTTAAAACGTTGTAGGAAACACAAATTCTTCATATGTGTGATGATGATTGGACAAACAAGCTTTTCCCCCCCCTGGTGAACTAGTGCAGAGCCCGTTTAAACCTGCCTGTTTTGAATGGGCTGTTAACTTGGCCTGTGTTAATGCTGGTACAGTACTTCAGCCGCGGCAAAGTAAAGACCCGGCTGCTGTTCGGTGAAGCTGGACTCAGCTCGCAGAACCCGAACTTGAGAATCAGTTGTTGTTGTTGTCATGAATGCCTACATCACTTATATTGATGAGTCCCAGCCATTGCTACTACAGAATGCTGGTCACCAGTTTATTAAAATGTTGTAAATGTTAAATGTATTGTGTGAACACATCGCACCAAATTTGACTCTGCAGTGTGAAGCTGATAAGAATGGTTCTCCACATACAGACAGACAGCGATTTCTGGAATTAGTAGATAAGATAAAAAGATGAATCTGGCATACACTGCAGTAAAGCTGACAACAAATATTCAAAATACCTTTTATATTATTTAATTGTAAAAATACAGAGAGAAAATTAACCCTTAGCTGTGGAAAAGCAGCTCTGCAGACAGCTGTGGTCGTTGTCTCAGTAAGGAGTGGGGGTGCATGATGGACAGGAGTCACATGACATCCCTTTGAATTAAGTGAAATGTAGGTTAAACTGAAACAAGCGAATAATTCAACTGTGTGGTAATGATGGCAGAGAGTTCACACCCCAGCTCGGCCACTCAGCGTGTATTTGCAGTTTAAATCTGAGCAATTTAAAAATTTGGGTTTGGAAAAACTTTGGATTTGCCCAGTGTAAAACTGTGTAAGCAGAGGGCACAGAAAGGGATGGGTCACAAAATATGACCCCAAATGAGCACATCCTGATTTACCAGAACTCGGAGGCGTGGACGATGAAGGAGTGCAGCTGGGGAATCACAGTCTATTTAAGACTATCTACGCTAAAGCTATGGACAGTACGGATTTCTTTCCACCGTGTGATTATAAAAAAGTTTTGCTGTCTCTCTTTCGGGTCTCCCCAATGAAGGTGACTTTGCTGTTAATGGTTGCACTCCACTTTCCAACGAGAGCAAGTCTGCCATGCAGCTTGACAAGGACCCCAAAACTGGTCTCTTACCCCTCGGCCGCGCCAGCATTTTTGACAAACTCGATAGCCAGCTTCTCCGGGGTATTTGGGACAGACTTGAAGGAGAAAACCTCTTCAGTCCAATTTTTTGGAGTTTTTAAATGTCACTTTTGGCCAATGTTGACAGCTCTACACTGCAGCACAGTATTAAGAATGTTGCAATTTCTGTTTTCCGTTTAAAATTAGTCTTACACATCTCTGTCCATGCACTGATAAGATTCCAACTTCGAAAAGAGTTTTTGGCGATGGTGGTGTCATTGTCTTGTAAACAAAAACATGTAATATCTACAGCAGAATTTACTTGCTACCACCTCCCTCCCACATGATGCGTCACCCCTCACCTGGACACTGCAGAGATTGTCCTGAACGCACCTGAGTAGAGAAAGTCCCTCGCATGTGAACTCTAGACAAAATCTCGACCCACCGTGTGGACATTTTGAGGGGTGTTCCTGTCTTTAAACTTCTCAAGATTCCTCTGTAGTTGAAAACGTTGATCTTGTTGAAAAACTTTTATATATGTTAATGTAGCAGCTGCTTAAATTTGAAACGTAGTATTTTGATTTACTAAACTTAATCGATGTCCCAGTATTTGTTGTAGCAACTCAGAAAAGATCATTAGCTTCGCTCAGTCTGTGGAAACATGGCAAGGAAAGTGGATACTTCACAAGTTCAGAGGAGTTCAGGTTAGAAGTGATAGTTCAGCCTGAAGACAAGGAGCCGTGACTTTGCTCTCACAACACATGGTCTGTATTACCCGTTCCCGTTTTGTTACGCTGGATAAATCTCACTTTAAGTATCAAAAATGTTGATGACATAAACAGCTCTGCCTCTGCAACAAAAAGAAAAGGAGTAATGGGATATTTTGGATTCCTTTAATGTGTTTTAGCATTTCACAATGTGATAAATGCACGCTACACAAAAAAATCATCTGCTGTCCTCTTACATAATTCTGTCCTTCCTCTCCAGATGCTGGACACCAGGTAGCCAACGAAGCTCTTCATGAGGTCAGTAACTGCTTCCTGTCTTATCACACTCACCATCGCTCTCCTGAAGAACCAAACATCATATTTCATTAAGTCAAGAAATCCTCCTCTAACTCTCATAACGTAGTTAAGTGTTTGCTCCTCAGTTTCTGTCCAAGGAAAGAATGAACAATACCTATCAGGAGGATCAAATGATAATGATTTAGCGTTTGCTTTGTTGAAAGTTTGTTTCGGCTATTTTCTCACTTAAGAACCTGTAAATCTGTTGGTGTTTGTGTTTGTGTTTTCTCTCGTCTTGCATGAAGCACTCACTGCCATGTCACCAAAGCTGGGTTAATCTGCTCTGGTGCTCTGTGATCCAAACACATGGCTTTTAATAAAGTGTGTAATTCATTTTTATGAAGTTCTGCCTATGATTAAACGAGTTTCCTTTTGCGAGTGTCTCAGGATACTCTGAAGGGTTAGAGCCAAGGAGACTTCGTTGGAATTACCCTTCCTGTGGGCATTCCAGTGTTTTTCCCTTTTACATTTCAAAGGACACAGAATTCCCCATTTCATTTCATTATGTTGGGAATTAAGGAGGCGATGCATTCTTTCAGAGGAGGGAAGGATCATTGTGCGTCTTTTTAGTTCAAATTGTTGCAAACCATTTCAGAGTCTTTGATATTGTAGCAGCACTGTAGATGAAAAATACCTCCACCTCCTCATTTCTTAAACTGTATCGCTGTATTTCCCCTGTGGCCAGAAATGAAATCAATTTACTGGCCCGCCAACAGGCCGGCGAGATGAATGACCACCTCTCGCTGTCAGTCTGTGTTGCCAAATGGATTCACTGTTCAGCTTATCTCCTTCCCTCTCACTGTCTCTGGCTGTTAACAGAAGGATGCAGAAGGGAAGGACAGAACTGTGTTTGACATCCCCATCTTCACCGAGGAGTTTCTTAACCACAGCAAAGGTAAAGAGGCTGAACCGTGCGCTGTGTTGTTGAGAAATACTTTGCACTTGGTGTGCTGTGACTTTTTTTGTCCTAAGTGTTTCGATACAGAGTCCTCTTCTACCTCAACACAACTTTATTTCATAACGCTGCACGGTCCCAGAATAGTGATGCCCAAAGCTTAAAAAGAAGACACCTCTTAGAGCAAATTAAAAATTCATGCTGACCCCAGCTGTTCAGATCTTGCTGCCTCATCTCTTTGGACTCCTCTTTTGATCTACCTTTTGTTTCTGTTCCTGTTTGTGTGTGTGTTTTCCTCAACAGCACGTGAAGCCGAGATGCGGCAGCTGCGCAAGACCAACATGGAGTACGAGGAGCGTAACGCAGCGCTGCAGAAGCATGTGGAGAGCATGCGCGGGGCGGTAGATAGGCTGGAGGGTGATGTGATGCAGGAGAGGGGACGCAACGGGCTTCTCCACCAGCACCTGGAGACCCTGCGCCAGGCGCTCGCCTCCAGTTTCTCCACTGTACCTCTGCCAGGTGGGAACAGCAAACTGCACCAGAGCCAATTTTTTCTGTGAATTGACCCCCACAGTTACAATTGAACAAAAAAGTTCCATGTGATAAGTAAGTAAGTCTTTAAATAAGTCTTGGGGCGCTTTCACACCTACCTTTTTGGTCAATTTAGTCAGAACCAAAATAACGTGTGAAAAGTGCCTTGGACCACAATCTGGACCAGCAGACCAACATTCTGTGCGATCTAAAGTGTTGGTCTCAGTCAGGTTCATACTGAACCATGGTTTAGTATTTTTGCAGTGTTGGTTTCCGACTCAAGCTCAATGCAGTTAATATAAGCTGCATTGTGTTTGAGTTGCCCTGTCCCTGACACACCTGGTTATTGCTTGTTTTTTTCCTGTGCACACATGTGCAGAAAAATCAGCCCAGAAACTCTTATTTAATCATTAATAATGATTGTCAATGGATTCAGTATCATTCTGGTTCTCACATTGTGTCGAAAAAAATATATATATATTGATTTAGCACCAATGTTGGTAAGAATTCAAACAATACCAAACAATACCAAACCCCCCCTTGCACACCGTCATCAGATGCACGCCCATCACAAACCAATGAATGTCAAGTATAGGTAGGTGATGACAACAGGAAGTACATATATCATCAAAAGTCTTTAGTGTGCTCCCTAAATTACAATGTGAATGTGTGGTTTTCACCTATTAAAATATAGTGAAATTCTATTTTTCTTTTTAATTGTTTAAATAAAAATGAATTAATCGATGAGTGACTCAACACCGTCCTAGATGACTATTTTTGTTCGACATTTCTGCAGCCTTTTAAGTTTGTCGAATATTTGCTGATATCGACTTTACATCTCGTGCGTAACGACAGTGCTCGGATCGTCAGTTCTGATACAAAAATGAAACACACTTCTTCATTAATCAATATTGTGCTGAGTGTGACAAAATAAAATAGCGCAGCTTTGCTTTTATCTCTGGAAGTTTGCTGTGTGGCTCTTGGGCTTAAGATGTGCTGATGCTGATCAAAGCACATTATGAACCTGTATTGATTTGATATCCCTTAGCAGTGATCCATCCCCAGACACAAACACACTGTGCAAAGATATTGGTTGAGTCACACACTAGGATGGGGAAACATAAATAATAATGTAGGAGTGAATATGAGTGTATTGACTGTGATTCCTCTCTGCCTTGATTCTCATTGGTAAACAGATGTTCAGTAGTAAATCCCTTTTAATTTGAACCAATTCATTATTTGAATTTATAGAATGTGCTCCCACTTTGTTTATACTTGTTTTATCATTCAAACCCTCTGCTGAGCTCTTGAATTTGTCTTTCTTCCACACCTATTTGAGTTTCTTGCTCACACAGCAGAGACCGAGTATGCCAACAGCACAAATTGACACAACGCTGCTGGAAGTGTTTCATAAGCCTGATGATGGAAAGATGATTGCCAAAGCCATTTAGACGTAGCCTCGGGGAAACACTTTCTGTTTCTGTTTAGGAGAAAGCATCAATAAATTAATAACCGGTAACATCAAAGCTTCTCCCGAGTGTAAGCGTGTTTTCCTCTGAGTTTTCCAAGGCCAATCTTTTTTTTCTTTTCATTCATAATTGTGCCATTAATTTTAATTTTTTTATTTAGTTTAACTAGATTTTACAGTGTGAGGTCTTTAATACTTTATTTTGACAGGTTTAATTTGACAGATTTTAACTATGACAACTTTTAGAATGAAAATTTGAAAATATTCGAAGAAGATGGTTGTCCTCAGCCTGATAATAACCCAGATAGTTGGAATCTTTGATCCACTGTCGGGACGTTTCTCGTCTTTGAACACAGAAAAAACTCAACAGTGACTAGAATGAGAGGAGCACACCCCACCAAGGCCCAGCAGTCTTCTTAAAGTCAATCAAGCTGCACTAGATTTCACACACTCATGGATATAACTTCACTTAATGTGCCATATTTTTTCAAGATCTCTGCATTATTCCCTAGAAAAACTGTGAAAATGTTGAAAAACACCCTATATCACGATGTTACAGAAATTTAGATCCGCTCCAAAATTTCACTTGTTCTTCCCTGACACATCTTACAATCCTTACATTGTGTTTTATGGAAATCAGTCCAGTTGTTTGCTTACAAACAAATAAAAACTGATTTGTCTTAAGGTATCATATTTTATTGATAACAAAATAGAACCTTTGAAGGTTCATGTTGGCCCACACGCACATTTCATCTGAAAAACAAATCCATAAACTCAAGAAACTCTTGTGCTGACGTCACATGCTTGTTGTCCTGCAGGTAGCGGAGAGACGCCCACTCTTGAATCCATTGACTCCTACATGAAGAAGCTCCACAGCGTCATTGTCAGTAACCCGCAAGAACACGAGAATCTCGTCAACACTGTGAGAGACGTCGTCAACCGTCTAGACAGGTAACGGATGCTTTATTTCAACTTTGTATTATTAATCTTTTTGTCATTTAATATAAGCATTAATAGAGGAATACCAATCACAAAGTTAACAGTTTCTAAAATTATAATAAACTTAACTTATATAACACATTTTAAAACACAGTTTAAATAAAAAATGAAGGCAAACAATAAATTTAAAAAAGCAATATGAGACAATTGAAAGCTATTTGAAGATCACACAGCATTTCATACAAAAATAAAAAATGTTACAGATGAGAAAAGGGTAAAAACAAGATTAAACAAAACAATATAAAATGATTAGAATTGTCGGCAAGATCGAAAATAGGAGAAAGCACATCGACAAAAATGTGTCTATAAGAGAGATTTAAAAGATGATCAGGAGTTTGCCAGACTGATCTCCTCAAGGAGATTGTTCCAAAGAGTGGGAGTCCAAACAGAAAAAGGCCTGGTCACCTCTGGACCTCAGCTGGGACTGTGGAAATGTGACTAGGGCCTTCACTGGTGACCTCAGGTTACTTACGACAGGGCACATACGGTGTCAAAAGATCTGAAACGTACTTTGGTTCAAGTCCAGCTTTATATGTCCGAAATAAAATCTTAAAACCAATGCTAGAATATACTGGAAGCCAAATTTGTCCTTAAAATCTCTTTCCCAGTCTGACAAAACAGTTTCATATTATTATCTTTTCTGATGGTGGTTTGATTGTTACAGCACTGTTGGATATTACTGTAATTTCAGCAAGGAATCAGTTATAACTCTTTTCTCTCTTCTCCTCCAGATAATTGGACAATTGGACTACGTCACCTGATCTGATGGTTCGAGCGACTTTTAGCAGAAGCTGTTTCCAGTTCGATGCCTTGCTCCGTGACGCTGTCCGTTATACCAACTTTAAACTGTCTTTTGTTACTCTGCTAAAGTGATGTAGGTGATGTAGCCTTTCATATTTATTTATTGTTTTTTTACACTTTTTTTCTTTCACACGAAAAAACAATGTGTCTGTTTTATATAATAATCAGACGACAGGACATACAACGATTTTCTGTCAGTCTTTGCTCCTGTTCTGTCTTTCACCGTCCATTTATAGCAAAATGCCTCCACAACAATATCTAAACCACTGTCAAACAGTTTGTATCTGATCAAAGAAAAATATGTCTGTGGGTTTGTATTCACCATATCCAAAAAATGTAAGCAGACCATCTGTTTTCATGCTCCGCTAAAGAGAAATGTGCCATTTATGTTTTTTTTCTCTTTGTGAAAATGTGTTTTTGTGTTTTCAATAAATGTATTTACATCATGTGAGCGTTCGGTTTCTTTGGATCGGTTCACGACTTACTGGAAATATGTTTGAACTAATCTAAAATTAGATACACTAGGTGCCAGTGCTCCAGATCCAAGTGCTAAAAATAATCTCTCTCAGATTGCACGTCTTAAATTTGCATTACAAATATTAAAGCTGCTATTTTGAGTCTTTGGCAAAATGAAATGCTGTATTTCCACTTTCTGATTAGTCACACAGAGATCTGCTAACTTCTGCCAGCTGAGCTTTGAAGGCGAGTCTCTTCTATCGAATGGAGAATACGTGGCTAATCTGCTGTAATGCATCGCTGTTTGGAATTGTGCTTGGTCAGCGCCTAAGCTCATTTACTCACAGTAGATGTGGAGTTAAGAAGATTTGGAGTGGTTAAGTTAATTGAGCAGCTCTGCTGTAATTTGCGTTCTGTGGCTCATTCACAGACACTGAGCTGCCTAACGCTTTGGGAAACAATCACCGACTGTATCAGGTTTGAGTATTTTCCCACTCGTCGTCGTATTAGTCCAGAACAGCGGAATGAGCTACAAAATGACTTCTGAAAAATCTGCTGTAAATCCTCCTTTAGTAAATGGGATTATCAAATCGAATGTGTCCATTGTTTGATCAGGAGCTGGCCAGTTAGCCTGGACATGAGCTATCATGCTGCTAACACTGTATTTGTGTTTAAGTTGAATGAGCTCTTCCTGTTTCCATTCACTGATGCCTGTTTCCTCTTTGCCAACTGAGACTTCCTGTCCACAATGGCCACATGTGTCCCAGTGTTGTATCCAACAATGTCCCTAACAGATGTTTGGTTCCCACAGGAGAGAAATGTCGGTTTCTACAGTGAACTAATAATACAGAGTCGCTGACTGCTGTAATATCTGGACATTGGGTTTCAGTTTTACATTTGCATTGTCAAAGTCCATGCTTCACAGAGCATGTGATCATTACAATCTAGAGGCTAATCAAATATCAGCTTGTTTTCTTTATACCTTCATTGCGAAAGGAAAACATGCAATAGATTTAGAAAAAAAACGTTTCTGAATATACAGTTTATGTGATCATGAGAGAAGCTTATTCATGTACTCATGGACAGTAGAATGACAGTAATGTAGCGGATATTTGCTGACAATAACAGAAACATGGTGACTTATAAATAGATCATTATGAATAATATGGTGCTGCTGGATGTCAAAATAGAGATTAATATAATCAATATACTATATATATGGTGCAGGTGGATACAGATGTGTGCAGGTTTGATATATACATAGAATAGTACAATGAAGTGTATATATTTATTTATCCATGATGATCATGTTTGGATATTTTAGTCTGTACCAACATGGCTGACCTGCTGCCCATCTCCAGAGCCATGCTGCTAGCATAGCTAAATATAAACATATAAAGACACACAGGCTCTGTTAAGTGTTAGTTGCACGATGGGACATAAAACTACCTCCATGGAGCTGTGAGACCATCGAGACACTCTCTACCTAATTAAAGTTGTTTACCTTATAACTTGTAGGATCATCTTTCTCGTGTGTACCGCACAGTGTTTGCAGTAGGACCCAAAGCTCATTTGCATAATGAGCTTAGCTGCGGCCCCTGTTTTCCTTTGATGTTTGCCCAAAGCTGTAAAAACAACAACCCGGATAAGGATAAAATGTAAAAAAGTAATGGCTCATACCCTGTCATTACATTTGACCTCACATTGAATTCATACGTTGACACGTGTCACACACCTCAAAGCACCTATTAGCCTTCTTACCTAATTTGTTGCAAGACATGACAGAACTGTCGGGATCAGAGATGCAGCCTGGCTGTTCTCCCTCGCCGTGTCACTCCTCCTGCCCTCTTCTTGCCAGACAATCTTCACACCCAGTCTGTCTTTGCAGAGAATCACCCACGTACAAACACCCTCTTCCCCCTCAGAAGGGCCATGTCTGCAGCCTTGGCCGGCTTCCTGCCCGAGGAGCAGCCGGGTGACACAGGAGAGAGGAGGCAGCTCCAGCAGAGAGCCACAGATCCTGGACCAGACGAGGGAGGAAGGGAGGATGAGTCAGGCGTCATGCGCTGAATTGGCATTGAGTGGCCTCAGTGTCCTGAGTGGTTTCAGTTAGCACTATAACAAGCACTATTATGGCCCAAATGAGCTATATTTTATGAGTGTATTCCGTCCTGCGGGTCAATAAACATTTATGGAAGTTCTTTTTATTATCCACAGAGAGATAAGCAATTGATTTTGAAATAGTTTTCTGATGGCACAAATCCCCCTCTTATCTAATCAATATTCAGTATTTCAAGTATTCAGTTGAGTGAGTCACTGCTGACGGCCAACGATGACCTTGGTGTCTGAGGTGAGAGGTGACTACTGTGACTAGTAGTTTTGTCTTGTAGTTTTTTTTGGTACCTTTTAAAATCTGAAACTTAGATGCTCATGCTCATTTAATTTCCTCTTTATGAGTATGTTTTTCTATTATTCAGCCTGTGTTCAGTTTACACTTTAGTTCAAATTGTTTCTGGTCAAAGAAAAGAAACAGGAATTGTTTTAGTTTTTTTACGATTCTCTTGTTGATTTTCTGAACAGATCTTTAAGTTGAGATATTACAGTCAGCTGTAGAGCAGCTTGCCTGCAGCTGGGGTCCTGGTCACTTGGTATTTTTTTCCTGTTCCATCATCTGGGAAAATGTCCTTATTTTCAACTCTGCTGCTGCCGTGAGTCACTTCAAACTTCACTTCATCTATTCCAGCCGACCCTGACTCACACTGCCCCGTCTCTCACTCGCTCGCTCGCTCTGATCTCACATTTTGGAATGAAGTGAGTTTTAAATGTGTGTCTGTGTGTGTATGTGTGCTCTACTGACAATATAATAAAGTACAGTATATTGGTAATTTTGCAAAAGGCTCAAAGACATATGTTTAATTCATTGCAGCTAAAGAGCTACAACTGTCAATAAATGTTTTTGTCTTATGCAGGACTTCCTTATTTTACTTTTTGATATTTAGAAATCCAAAAGTCATCTTGTCACCACCACTGTCAGGCACTTCTAGAAAACCCACTGTACAAATCATCACAAAGCACTGACAGTAAGGCTCATGACAAAAAAAAGCAGAGGTGAAAATGCATCTAAGACAGTGGTGCTTTGTCGTCATGATAAAAATGTCAATTTGATCAAACATGTGCTTTGATGTCTCTCATGTAAATGTTTCACCAGTTGTTTTAACTTTACTTGAACTTTTCTAACTTTTATCCCCCACCATATTTACACCCTTAAGGGTAAAGGTTTTTAATTTGTTGTTCCAGCACCTTGTGCAAAAGTAGACATTAACATTAATAGTTTGAAATGAAATATTCTCTCCATTTTAATCTGGTAACTCCTCAGATAATCTCTACAGACAAGCATGGTACTGTCCTGCTGGTGAGGAGTGCAGGCATATTGTAGAGAACCCTGAGAGACAGTTTGAAAGTATACGACCATGCCCCTCCAACTCTTGTTTATTTAGCTGGTGAAGGAGAGAATCACTCTTAAAATGGCAAAAGAGGAAAGTGCGAGTCATCTTTCCTCTTCCTTGATCCATCATCTGCTCCATCTCCCCCCAGCCCTGGAAAATCCTTGGCCTCAGTGCCTGGGACTGGAGCAGGGAGGAGGCGGAGGAGGCGTAGGAGGAGGAGGAGGAGGAGGAAACAATGCTTGGAATGTGTAAAAAAACTTGAGTCATTCCCACATGTCAAGCTCTGGCTCAGCTCCTCCTCCTCTTCCCAAACGTGTGTTGCCTTCACAGTCTCCTCATAAACTCTTACATCCAAGCTCTAAACGTGTAAATGTCACTTGTCCAAATAGACTTAAGTTGCTTCTGTCTGACACGTACAGTTTATTGCTTGCTCTGCTAGACTCTTTTATTTTCCAAGGAAAGATTTTGCAGAGCAGCAAATTCTAGTTTTCATGAAGGTATCACATGTATGTTAACAATTATAACTCCTGTCATTTATACTGGCTTTGGGAACAGGAACCAATTATATGCTCATTAGATTTTGTTATTACACTTACCACTTTCTATGTTTTTCATCTACACATGGCTTTTTAATGTGAGTAGACTATTTCCAACTGCACCTGAAGGCAGCAGGAAAGGAGGGGATTTCCTCTCCCCTGGTCATCTCTTATGAGAGACAAAATGTCATTAAAAAGACACACTGCTGCTCTTATTGCTCTTTAATAACTGTAACACACGTACACTCGCTTTGTTCTGCACATCTGTTTGCTCCCTCCAGATGTCAGCTGTCTTCTCCATACAAACTGGGTTTTGACTAAACTGTTGACTAAACTGTTTGACATCAGCTATTGCTTTTAAGTGCCTTTCCAAAAATGTATCATCGGTGAATGTGACGTTTCTGTACGGACACAAAGGAAAGACGGAGGTGATGAACAAACCTCACTGCAGCACATTATACTGTATATAATTATAAATAACATATTATAAACTTTATCTATATAGCAGTAGCAGTTAGTGTTGCTTTACAATAAAATCAGACATTTAAAATACAGAGTAAAATAAACTCATGGCATGTAAATGGCATGAGCACAGATAAGCATTATATTTTGGTAGTTGTTAGTCACACCACATTTTATATAGATATAACTATCATCTGCATGAAAATAGAAAAGGATATTATGTCTATAAGGTGGTCGGGCAAGAGGAAAATCTAAAAAAGGATTGGACCCGGCACTGAGCCTTGGTGCACCCCGCAGTGAACATTGGTCATACCAAGGCAACTATTAGAGTTTCAGCAAAAAGTATTTTCAAAATTAAAAGCTCTTTTCATTCTGAATGGCCTTTTTCAGAATGTTGTTGTCTATTATTATTTCTATGCAGCATATAAGAAGCAGTTTGAAGACTTGAAGACTTTATCACTGGTAAAGGCAGAGCTAATTTTAGCTATAACTGCTGGGAGTGTAATTTAACGATACAATGTAATGTAAAAGTACAAGACTGATGATATGTAGTTGCAAAGATGCCAACCACCTGTAGATGTTAACAGATGTTAGCAACCACCATCGGATTTTAGGGATAGCGTCACCAGGTTTTCCGGCCTTTTAACAAGACACCCTCTTCTAAGGCAGGCTCCCCAATCACTTGTGTTGTTAAGGGCTCAATTTATTGTTATTATTATTATTATTATAAATCTGACAACAAGAATCACCTCCTAAATCCCATTATGTAGTATTTTCAAATGTTCATAACTGGTGCAGACGACTAAATGTCAGGTATTGCAGTGATTGTTTCCACTTCACTGGAAACGATTTGGTGTGCCTTGTAAATTGCGCGCTCACGCGGGGTAGTCCTGGCCAGCCCAGAATCCCGGTGCGCTCGCTCCCGCGTCTCTCTGGTGGAAAAAACTGCAGCGGCCACGAAGAGAGAGAGAGAGAGGGGGGGGAGAGAGAGAGGGGGAGAGAGAGAGAGAGAGAGAGAGAAAGAGAGAGAGGGAGAGAGAGAGCGAGGAGCCGTGTATGAAAACACCCACAGACACTGACGAGGAGCCGAGCCACACACGGACTTTTTTCGCTCATTCCTGCCGAGGACGACGCTGTCAAAGTCGGGATTAATGTCTGCTGGGAGGCGGCAGCAGCGGGCGTGTGGAAGGTAAGAGAAAAGTTCAGCTAAGAGCTTTTTCCTTTGCCCCCAAATTGAAAGTGTCTCAGCCACAAGTCTCGTCACTTCACCTCCGTCTGCCAAGTTGCAGTTTGCGCCGCAGCCCCGTGTCTGTAGCGACGAGCTAACTGCGCCGCGTTGCTCCGTTTGCGCCAAATGTCACGTTATTGGGAGAAGTTTAGCTGGAGCGAAGTGGCTGCTCTTCGTCGCGTGGCCGCGGATCGACTGCTGCTGCCGCTGTCACTGCGCACCGAGCCACCGAGGAACTAACTGTGCCCGGGGTTTGGTTATGGCTAAAGTGAATTCAGCGCACGCCGGGTTTCGGAGACGAGTCCGCGCACAACTTGTCGGTGTTTACAGAGCAGCACAGACAGTTTCACTGACCGCTACTACCGACCACACCGGGGCCCCAGGGTCCACCGGGGTCTTACACAGGGGACCTCCGAGAGATGCGTGTACTTGAGACTTACTAAAACAGCCTAAATGTTAGTAAAGGGGCTGAGGTCGTGACCAGAGAAGAGTGGGGAGAGGTCTGTCTCCTACCTGCACAACACGTGCCAACACCAGGTTATATGCAACAACAACATCAACTAATATTCCAATTGTTAATAATCAATTTAAAATACTTTATTCGTACCCAAAGGAGCAATTCAGTGCAAGCAGGAGAGCACAGACATTCATCCACACATATAAAATGCTAAATACTGACAATTACTTAAACAAACCAAAACAAATACGTCACATTAGTAAGTGCCTTCCCAAGGATGGATAAAGTACAAGTGCATTCATCAATGTTAATGGGCGATCGATCCCTTGCACTGTAGCATTATTCCTATTCTTATTTATTGTTGTTGTTATTTAACTGTAATTTGTCATCACATTGTCCCCAAATGGGTGTGACCTGTTTCATCTTCATTTTCTGTCTTCACTGTGGGTTTCCAAACAATCTGACCTACATACAAATGTTCCCATCAGTCGATATCGACACATCATTCCTTTCAGGTTTGAAGAGCGATTTGTGCTCCTGCGTGAAGGTTGTGGTGTCAACTCCTCTTGATGAACAGAGAATGACAACTAGCAAAACATTTTACAAATCGGAGGGAGAACAATCATGTCTTATGCTTTCTCACTGTACTTGCACAATGCCTGTGCCTTTTATCACCATGTAATCGATATATATATTGGTCTTTTGTTACATTGCTATTAATGAAAATGATATCCTGGTTGATTTTATTTTATACCCTATTTGATCGGTGTTTGTGTAAAATCTTTCATAGGTGTAGTTTCTCCTTAGAACTACTTTTGCAGGTGTAGGGGATCAACCTCTTTTATCGTACTTTTCTACCCAAGACCTGTCTTCAGCATGTTTTCTACAAATCAGTGCTGTGTGGAATTTTCTTGAAAAAATAGCCTCTTAAAATTTCCATTTATTGTCACTTAAAATGGAGATTGAGCGTGAAGGCTGTGACAACTGATGACAGAAATCAGTTTTTTTTATGCAGATCTGAGATTGAGGTTGTAAGTTGTATTTTTTCTGAAGGTGATACTTTCACCTGTCAACATCTGTGGTCTCAGGTTAGTGCTGAAACGTTAGGTCAGTTCAAGGTTAAAAATAAATCCTATTGTGTAGTAAGTTTAGTGATAGTGAAATAGTATCTGAAACTTAGTTCTGCTTCCTGTTATTCTGATGCACTGTTACACACTGCTTGAAAGAACATTTAACATTAAAAGCTCTGGTTTTTTGTCCAGATGAGGATATGAACATTTTGTAATGACCGACAGTCCAAAACACATATTTTCGCTTTACTGCTGTGTTAAAACAGCAAATTCTAAAATTTGAAAATGCCTATATAGATAAATATTTGGCACAAAATAATTGTCAGTTTGTTAAGTGTCATTGTCCAAATGTCAGTGCCAGTAACATTAGTTCATGTTCAAAGTTGAACTATGATTTCTTATATTAGTGGCTTGGGATTTTTGTGGTAATGCATTTATAATTATCTAAAAAAAAACAGTATTCAACAACTGATTTGTACATCATGTACCACCATGGCAACTGTTGCAACTTTGCAACAAGCTCTCCTGAAGCTATTTGTCTGGGATTTGGATTACTGACTAATTAAATCATCGACTGATAACTTCAGTTTAAGGTTGAGGAGAGAGGCTTGAAAATGAGCTGTGGTGAGCACAAGATGTTTTGTAGTTTCCTACTACTAGTGTGTCTTTTCTCAGATATTACACATCACAGTATGGGTCAGACGCTGGGTGGGTTGTCGATGATGGTCTTAAGATAGACAATTTAGCTTTACAGACAAAGCATCAGACCTCAGCTAACCGCACTCTTCCAATTGTCATTGGGATTCTGCTGAAATCCACAGTATCCGTTATTTTCCCTCAGTTGTAAAAGTACCGAACTCTTGTTCATGTGAAGAATGTGTTTGTGAAAGTGAAACGATCCTCAGTGTCAGTGTCACAAGTTCAGGCCAGTGAGAGTTGAAGTACATTACCACTGTAAACCTCAGTCCATTCAAAGCTGTCCGAGGGCAGGCGTCTGAAATTGTTACTTCTTCACCTGTGTAAAGGCGGATATGGAGGTGGGGGGTGGTTTTACCAGGATTTCAGATTTGCTAGTCCCAAAAGTATGTGGGACAAATATTTGTCTGATTGTTTCCTATATTTCTGAACCGTGGACATACCTGACATTCTTTGTGGAGAACAACAGGAAGATCATGGTTTGTGTTGGTCTTGGTCTTTTGGTTATGCAGAACTATAAGAAGCTCCTAGCGTGTGACAGTTTGAAGGATACACATGTCTGACAGTTTGAAGGATACACGCATCAATGGTCAGAATAGTTCATGATGTTTATTTTACGGCAGCTGCTCGGCTGTCGCTAGTATTTTATTTACCTTTCACCTTTCTGTTTGTCTATCACAAACATTCAGAGATGCAATATTGATCCATGCTATTACAGTGTCCTGCAGGGTTTTCGATACCGTTTTAAGATGTGATCGCTTTGCTTAGACATATTTGAGAGAGTCTTTTAACCATCTGTTGGAAAACTTCCATCTGAAAAGGTTGATATATTCTTGTTGAACACAAGTACCAGTGTAACTTTGCTCTTTTACAAAGTGTTATATCATGGGTTAGGGTCAGTAGCTTTATTATGTTTTTCGGCTAGAAAATGCATATTATGTGACCTTAAGGAACTCTGGGCATGTTTGTGCCGATGTAAACAGGAAGCAGATTTAAAGCAAAACTATGAATGAAAAAAACAATGGTGAAAAATAAGAGTACACATTTCTTTTCTTGGATTTCTTTTCTTCGGCAACGTGGTGGAACTGTCACTAAAAGTCAGTGTTTACAACGTTTTGTCTTCACCGCTGGTTAGGTAAGATAAGAACCAATCAGGAAGCGAATGCAGGTGACTGATCATTTCAAAACATCTGTTTTTCTGTCAGTACTACAACGCAATACCAAGTGTTTCCAAACTTCTCCATCAGAGGAGCTCAGAAAGTAGTGTGGACAGAAGGTGTAAATGTAGGAACAGTGATGTGTTTTAAAACTAAAACGTAGTCGTGTGAAAAATGTGAAAATAAATTCATGACGAGGAAGAATGAGTTTGTCTCCTGACATCTTTACAGCAAAAACTAACAATGTAAAAAGCGAGCACTAACTTAAGTGTACTTCAGGACGTAGCCATCACTCAGAGAAGTTAAAAGTGAGTCCTATAAGGATTTTGGCTCACTTCATCAGTTGACATATTTATTTTACTTGTTCCTCTTTCCTAATTTCTGTGTGCACAGTGAAAAACAATAACCTGTGTTTCATTTTTCGAAATTTTGAATGATAATGGTCCAATATTATGGGGAAAAAAAGCCACCACAGAGTCTAATCCTCCAGGAACCCAGGGGAAATCTTGAGTGAGGTAAAAGAGATAACATAAATGTGACAAAGTAAATTACAGTTTCCATTACAATAGACTCGAATTGTGTTGTAAAGGACTATCATAGGTGACTCATTGGCCTGGAGGCGTATCGTGAAATAGCATTACATTGAGATGTTAAAAATCTGTCCCTTCACATTGTGAGTTGGCAAGAAAGTAGTTTCTGTTTGCCAGAAAGATCAAAAAGTCCCAAACCTTTTCCTGGACTGAGGCCTATCAATATTTGTTTAGGAAGTGTTGTCACGATAATGAAATAATGACTGATACCTTCTTAAATATCTCAATACCCATACTGAAACAATAAAACAGTCATGAACAAGGAGGTCCAATGAGTCATATGTGTGCAGTCTACTTTAGGGCATTGCTGTAATGTGCTGGCAATTACCATAAAGTGCTAGACATACAGTTAAGGTAAGTAAAGTACCTGATTTCAAAATATTTTAACTGAGCAAGGAAAAAATAAAACGTGTATCAGAAATTAAAATAGTTATCACCTCACATTCGAACCCTGTCATAACTGACTCCAGTAAACTGTATTATTAGTTTTCCTGTTACACATTTAGAGCTAGCTGAGATCTCGTCAGATGACTTGTATTACATCCGTAATTCCAAAATTGTTTGTTGGCAAAAATATTTATCAAATATTTGTTTTGGATAAAATTAAGTGACATAAATAATAGATACTTGTGTGGTTGACAGAGTGAATGTGAATGTGTTGGTCCTGAAACAGATCTATGAAGGAAGTGTCATGTGACTCCCTGACCCTTGACCTCTCCCCCTTGCCCTGAGCCAGGGCTTCAGCTAGGTAACAGGTGTGACCTAGAGGTTAAGGAGTACACACACACACACACACACACACACACACACACACACACACACACACACACACACACACACACACACACACACACAAGCACACTCAGACACACAATTACATACTCTCTCTTGATGTTGGGCCGGTTTCTATAGAACAGCAGTGATACACATACCATATTAAAATCGTAACTAATCCAGGTTCATGCTTCTCCATATCTGAAGGGTCTTTGAAAAAGAGATCACGACAAATGATCTTAATGAAATGTAGTGTTGCTCTTCACACACTTCAATAAAATTATACCCTTTTTTTTTGATAATAGGTTTGTTAAAAATATATAATTTGAGGTATTGTTAATTAGAAACGAGGTATAAAGTTCGACATAACGCACCAACATAACTTTACATCTCCCAACTCTACTACTCCATTTCTCAAATGTCACTCTCTTTTTGGTGAACAACACTGTTCCCCTTTCACACCAACAGGTATTTGACCATGTAGTTGCCCCTTCAGCTAAATATCCCAGGTTTTAGAAGGTCATTGGAGCCTGATAAAGTGCAGTTTGGGCTGGAAGCCATGTCTACAAACTTCAGCTCTGCCTGCAATCAAAACAGAGCTGGAGCCCAGTCTCATTTTGTTTTTGGATCTCTGCTCTTGATATGATTTGTGTTGGCAGCCCCAGGTCATGGCTTATAGTGAGCACATTTTACAGTTACCAGGCAATAACATCGCACCTTCCAAAAGTCAGGGTAATGTCATCTGAGCCATCCAGGTGGGAAGATGTCAGAACAAATCAAATTAATGCACTGGAGCCCAGAGCTCAAGCACCAAGATGAATGATGAACTATTTAAAGTTCCTCAACAACAAATCTGGTATGTTATTAATTGGATTATCAAAGGATAATGTTTTTCATTTGAAGCGTATTCCTTCATTAAATCACATTCTTATTTGGGTTTGAGGAATTATGCATCATTGTCAAGCGAAAATATAGTTTGTTTTCAGACTTGTTGCTTGTGACTTTTCATCACATGCAACATTTAGCAATATGCAGTGGTCACAAATAACACAGAAATGCCTTGTTTTGTGTTTTTCTGAAACTCAAGCAGTGATATCCATGTGAGACAACAGACTGGCATCCTGTTTTACTTTGTCCATTGTGGACTAAAGCAAAGCACTTGGTTCATCTTGGTTAACTCCTTGTTAGACAGTGCAGATCCCTGACAAACTTCACAAAGTAGTTGTGCTCTGAAGCAATGGAGGGAATTTTGCCCTGACTGCTGGTACACAGTTTTTAAGGGTTTCTGCAGGGTCTTTAAAAAGCCTAAAATTCAATAATCTGAATTTTAGTCGCTAAAAGTTAAAATATTATGCATAGGTCTTAAATACATCTTAATTGTGATCATGTTCAGTTAACAGTACTTGCAGCGTGCTTTAAAATTAGTTTTATTTTGGTGGCATGCACAGTTTGTAATGTCTCCATGTGTTGTGGTTCTTTGTCAATGACCCAGATATTAGCTCACTGTAACAAAACTACGTGGAACAGATTAGGGCTGTAACGATACTCCAAATCCTTGGTTCGGTTGGGACCTCGGTTTTTGAGCCACAGTTCAGTTCATGCCTTGTTTGTTTTTTTAAGTCGGGTGTAGTGCGTTAGAAAAAACGTGGGGGGAATTTATGGGTTTTATTAAACACCAACATTTGGAACAGTAAAGAGAAGAACACTTTTTTGGTCCACTATTTACTTTAATTGTATTGTATTTGGCTGCAACGCTGTTTACCCATGAAACTCCAAAAGTGTTTTGTGGATTCAAACACTTCACCGACCCCTCCATTGGCATAGTGTCGAGTTGATAATGAGTGAATTAAAACTTTTCAGTGAACTATCCCTTTAAGGAGATAACATCAGACATCAATTTTGTCAAAATCATGAATCCCCAAAAATGACTTTGACCCAAACTTACTAACTTTCAGACGTAATTTTTAACTTGCTGCCATGTTTCATAACCTGACCTGTAAACTACATGCTGATTCGCTGAATAAATTCATCAGGTTGTGTTTAAGGAAAGTACTGGCATTTGATATTTTATGCTGTAAACCGAACTTGCAATGCCTTGACAACAGACAGTAACAAGTTTTATACATAAGGTCAAACATGCATTTAAACTGTAAAATGTGATAAGAGTCTAATACGTTTGGCAATGGCAATATACGTCTTGACTTTGTTTTACCTTGTTGCCCTGCCATTTATTCACTTTGTGAAGAGAGTTGATAAATGTTAAACATTTTCAGTTTGACCTTTTTTAAAGGAATGTTGACTTTGTAAACATTGTCTGGGTATGTCAAGGCTATTGCTCTGCTGATAAGCTATTAGCTATGGTGTTGATCTTGAAAATACAAGTCCAATGAGCTATTAGCTGAGTTAGGTTATTATTTAGTAATGGCTCATATAAAACCTTATGAAATGTGTAACGTAAAGGCACGTCGGCCTGTAGTGAAGATGCTTCTCTCTAACCTACAAACAACTTATTCATGATAGGTTTAGTCTAAAAACAAATACTAAGTGCTGTTCATGAATAAGTTACGATGCATTATCCCAACCAGGGTCTGTACCACTGCTTTAGTTTGCTCTGCATACAAATGAGAGCTATTAGATAGGATGATAACTCTAATGACTGAACTCTGGCTTAAAGTTGTATGCTGCAGTTCACCTCTCAACAAACTTTGTCCATTCACAAGTGTGAATGTTTCTCCTTCTCACAGAGCAGACAGAGTTCAGCTATTCAGCACATCCAGAAGTGACTTAATGGGCCTAAGCTATTGGACTCAGAGATTAAGTGGTGTCAGATATTCTCTGTTTGAACTGAATAGTGGGTGTGGGAAAGACAACTACTACCACCATCATCATCTTCCTGTGAGGTCCACTATTCAAAAGCAGAGGCAGGGCCAGTGGTAACGTAAGGACTTTTCATGGTTGACGTCTTTCAGACACCTCACCTGTCTTCCTAATTGTAAAAAAAACGTTACAGTGTCCTGTTAATGCATGGCTAATAGCTGACTCATGTAGGTCTTACTAGACATTACATTGACTATTTGCTTTTGGTACTTAGCAGAAAGTCTAATGGAAGATAACCTGACAGCATATACAATGAATGCTGTACTATTTTTCATGTCGTTTCACGTTTGTCATTTCACCCTGGCTTGGAGACCATCCACAAACCTGGCTCCAACACCAGTATATGCGTTCGGACTGAATATGAAAGATAATTGTGGGTTTTGGCTGTGGGCAAAGTCACCTCACTTATTTTATTTAAACAGTATTAATGATTGAGGACACATTTTTGAGTGGTTGTTCACACATATACAATCTGTCCTCAAGTAGACTCTCTGACCCTGAAACCAAAGGAGATTCCTTCAAGGGTCCGTCCAGCTGTGATACATTCCAAGCTTGATAAGTTCTGTATTTTCTCAGGCTACAGCCAACTAACAGAGCAGTCGACTTGAACTATGTTGTGATGTTGTTTCTTCTCGTATTTAACACATTCCTATGGCATTTTGTCCCCACAAAAACTCACGAGTATATTATTAGAGAAAGCATAAATGGAGAAAGAATCAATTGCATAATAAATAATAAAATACATATAAGGTTTGTTGTGGTTTTCTTAGTTTGAGAAGCATCCAGGTCAAACAAAGCTGTTGTGTCGGTAACTTAAGTCAACCATGTCATGTCAGATGGGGACATTTAAAGTAAATTGTCATTGTAACAGTCATTATTTGAAGTCTAAGTGGTTTTCATGTACAAAACAAAGCCTATTAGTTCTTCAACAGAAGCTCCAACTTTATAGTCCCACAAACAGAACGGAAGAACAGCTGAATGGTGGATATTCCTCTGTCCAGTACAGGAGGTGCTGTTGCTGAAACAAACACGCAAAAGTTTATTTGAAATTCTTGATATTTTAAAACTTTCCTTACTGAATATTGGAAATATTGTAAACATATATACAATGTTTTTTAATGGTCTTTTAGTGTTTCTGATATACAGTTAAAAGACTAACAAGTTCAAGGGCATCACTTTTGAACAAACCCATTATCCCCAATATCAAAAATCAAAAAAATTCTGAATCAAGTCATCCTGCTACAGCAAATGGACTGGTAACAAAATGGCCATTCATCCTGACTATCAGTTTAATCACATATAGGGCAAATTCAACTTGACAACTTCTTGAGTCACAACATTCAGGGAAGTTATGTTGCGTAATGTTTTTAAACATTGGATTCTTGACGTCAAAAGTCCCAAACCACCATCAAAGAATATATAATGCCTAAATTAGATTGTAGATAATGTAGCCTTTTTTTCTACCATTAATGTTATTATCTTTAAAGGTAACTTTGCAATATATTCTTAACCTTTGAGCACTTAATTAATCGTTGCTTACTTTATTGACATGAAATGTGAAGGTAGAGCCTGAATAAAATGTTCTTTCTTAGAGTTTTGCAATCTGAGCTTCTAATACCTCCTTATGTCTGAGACAGCTCACAGCCTGAGGCTACGAATATGTGGTGGGAGATCAAAATCCCTGGATGTACCTGGTTTCCAATTTAATTTAGAAGAAAGATGCCTCGAAACTCTGTCCCAATGTTCTGCATTTATGGTGATTAAATCCGGATGTGGATGAATATGGGCTAGAGCAAATAACTATGAAATACAAATAAAAATCACTGTCAACACTGCAAACGAAGTGACATGCAGTTGCATGCATAGCCCACCCAGCATGTGTGCACACCTGCACATGCACACTTTATGTTTTCAACACTGTCCACATGTATCTCTGTAGCAGGTGAAAAATATCTCCTGTATCACCTGTGTTACTGCAGTTAGGCTTTTGATCTTGGTGAGTGTTGGCACGTTTCTGGTTCAGTGGCTACTGCTCTTGCGGGATTTGAGTCTCACTGTCTAAGACCCTGACTGACGGTAACACTGGAGACATGTGCTACATCTCCAAACTTTTCCGGTGGGCAGGGAACTGGAAAACTCTCCCGACAAAGCTTGTCAAGTGACAAATGAAAGGATCTTTGCTATACCTTTTATTATTAAGCCATATCTGTGCTTCAGTTGTTTGTCTGGATTTTCAAAAAGGTTTTACATGATCTCTAACATTTTTATTGCCATGATGTTGTTTTGAACTCCATATATGGACAGATAATTCTCCCTGGCAGGATCTGTGATCTATCTACATAAGTATTTGTTTTAGTTAGGGCAAGGCCTCTGTGATTGGTTGTCTATGGTGGGGGTCAAAACAAGACTGCCTTACACAAATGTGTCGAGAGCACAAAGGGATGTTTGCTTTTGGCCATGTTTTAACCTCACTAACTCTGCTGGACTCAGCCTGTATCTTAAAATAACTTGCTACGTGTTCTGCTGAAATCTCTCAGACATACCTTGCTGCTGTAGGACTTGTTTACCATGGTGAAACTGATCTGTCCCTGGTGTTGGAGATTACAGGCCTAGACGGGGGCTACTTGTGTACCTCAGTGCTATCTGGTCGATTTTATCTGAAGCATCAACCTTTCAGGATGAAGTGTGGCAGGTTTGTGGATACGGGTTGTGTGAGTCTGTATGTTTGTTGGGGATCGAATACCATCAGTTACACAACTGTACCAGCAGAAGAAAACTTATAGACGGCTTTTTGGAGGAACATTTTGCAAAATATCCTTTAGTTGCATGGATATATTCAGTATGGTTGTAGGATGTAGAGTCTAAGTATTGAATATGTTTCTTAATTTGCATCTTGACAAGTCTCATAAATTACAGATGACAGAGATGGAGGCTGTGGGTGTGGTGCTTCTCTGCAAATCCACCCTTAATAATGGTTCTTCCTGACACTGCAAATGTGTAAAAGCTTCCTCCACTGTTCTGAAAGCTAAACTAGGTCAACATGACTCACTTATTTCTATTCAAATTCCAAAGCTCTGTTTCTTATCTCTTGTTCATACAGTAAGACCCCTCTTCTTTTTTTGGCATTTTCTAATCTTGTCTTAATTCAGTAGTGAACGGGTCCGACTTTAAATACTGCTGTGCCTCGGCTTTGTTTGAATTAGGCTGTTGGGAACATTGTGTTAAGACCTGTCTTGAAATGTGGACAGAAATATATCGTAACATTATAGTGTGGCTACAAGCCCTTGTAGTTAGCATGCATAAGCTCAAAGGGATAACTTGGGTTCACCATGAATGTGCAACCAAATGTTTTGGTTAGATAGGGTATTGTTTAGATTTTGTGTTAAATCGATACTGTTAAAATGTTACCGGTGCCTAAACGGTTACAGAACCGATAATTATTTCTTTAAAAAAAAAAAGCACAAAATGAAGGTCAACAACAAGAATGGCAATTTATTTGCTAAGGCAAATTTTAAGTTGAAATCCAACATATTAACTATAAACAGTTTAAAGTAAACTTAATTGTAATATATACATAAGTGCAAAACTCATAAACAAAACATAACAAAATCACATAATGAATAAAACTGGTCATCAATTGTCTCCTTACTGGATAGCACTGCCAGCTGATGGGCTCGACACTCTGTAACGTAACCTGACAAACACAGAGCATCCCTCTACTTTCAAATTGTATCTTGAATGTCGCCAGGTGCTTCATTATCTGTAGGCTAACACTTGTGCTACCAGAGTCATCTGGAGAGTGTGTTGCTACCAGAGTTAAGTGTTAACTAGGCACGTGTGGTGATGTTTATGTTGTCTGTAAGCAGTTCAACTATTTCGGTTCAGAGCCGAGAAACCAAAATCTGCTTTGTGATTCGGTCTGGTTGGTAGGATTTCGGAACCCAACCCTTACAGTTGTGCAATATTTGATTTTCAAATTAGGGTCAAGTTCAGTTATGCAGGTAGGCTGTCACAAAGAATGCTTCATCTTTGAAATAATGCTTCCTTCATTCTATATAGGGACAACAACAAAATTAGATTTGGTCTGCACAGATTTGCTGGAACATTGAATTTACTGGCAAAGAGACTAACAATTGTACCTTAAACTGTTTGTCAGTCTGCATTCCGGGGTGGTTAAGACATTATGCAACATTTGTGGTGAAAAGGCATCCCAGAATTCAACACCTCATCACTTGTAAACAAACATCCGCTGACTGACCTTGCCTGACACAGCAAGACTCTTTTCCGCAAATAATCCTGTTGGTGCTGCTCAAATTAAATTTGCCGACTCACCCCATTTTCAAGTGACCCAGCTGAGTGAAGGCACAGCTCAAATTACCTGTTCAATTTACCGACCCCCCTTTCTTTTTAGCCTGTGTACAGACACACACAGTCCACCCACGCTGTCATCTCATTAGCAATATTAGCGCATGCATTATGTTTGTAACAGTAACTCCCATCTGGTTGTGTAAGTAGTTGTTGTTTGGTGCGCGACAAGATGTGGATCACATGAAGATTGAAATGGCAAGAAAACAAACACTCAGACCCTGGCACACGCCCAGGCCCATACCACAGCTATATCAGGCTGGCAGACTGAGGGGGGGGGGGGGGCTCCTGGCTGGATGTTTTTAAGGGATGAGACGAGAGTGACAGTACTGTTTAGAATGATGTGAAAAACAGCACGTCCATTTAAAAAAAATAAAAAATCTAAAAACAGATGTCCCTTTTGAGATGAGAGGAGCAAGGTTTGAAGATTTGGTGTCTGAGCTCACTATTTACATGTGCAACTTCTGTGTGTGTGAGTGAGTGGCTGTGATAGCAGGTGGGTGTCCTGCCCAGATATTGGCATTGTGCCATTTGATTTGGGCCACAGGAGGAGGAGGAGGACAAGGAAGAGGAGGAGTTTGCAGCAGTATGACCCAGAGGACTGTTGATTGACAGGAACAGTGGCTGTGCAGAAACTAGCCAATAAGCATGAGGCGCCACAGCACAATAAGATTCAGTATTCAGTTCAATTTATGATGTCTGCTCCCATTACTGGGACAGCATATTGTAAGATCAAAGCGAAAATACAATGTTCAAACATAAGGATTATTTTCTCCCGTGGGTTTTCTCTGGCACCATTCATTTACACAAAGGAGGAAAGTCTGTTTGTTTTCTTTGTTGAAGAAGTGCAGTTATGTAAATCGACAATTTATATGCTAGACTAGGAGTGGGCTGATCACCAATGGCTCCATCCAAAAAAGACCTACATATTCCTGTATAGCAATTAGGTGGACATCACCCTACCAGAACATACACACATGTATTTACTCTGGCATGCAGGTTTCTCCCTTGTGCCAGCAGATCATCTTCCCCCTGGGCGAGTGCCGGAGTAGAACACCTGCACCGACACGTGATGGGGACTCAGCACAGATCAGAGGACTCTCCGCACTGTGCTCGTTTCTTGTTGCGTCAGAAAAGCATGCTAGCTCTTCAGGGGTGGAGAGAGCAGCGGGAGGAATGTTTGGGAGATGATAATGTTTCTCACATTGTAATGTGTCCCTGCTTGTGTTATCGCTTCTTGCATTGAAATTGTGAAACAGGTTCAGTTGTTGTGAATTGTAAAGAATGTAGAGGGAATCCAAGATGTTTTCGAGTTAGAGAGGCTGTTCACTGAGAAAAAAGGTTGGCCAGCTCTGAAATCATCTGATAAACAATTTCTGGAACTTGCAGAATAATTGAAATGGGGCATAAACTGTCATTGGGTAATAGGTTATATTTTCTTGAAAAAATGTGCACATTGAAAGTCTAAATTAAACATTTATTTCCTGTCATTATCAGTAGAGAAAATAATATTTAAGCCTAAATTATTCCCCAGGTTTTAACTAAAATCTACACAGACACAAGTATCTACCTGCCCTACATCCACCAAACCTCTCTGGTTTTAATTAAAAGCTATCTCTTCTGCACACGCCTCTATGAATCCCCTACTGCATGTCAGCTACTTAAGCAAGACATGCTAATTTACTTTCGCAGTATAAGCAAGAATTAGACTCAGTATAAAAGCATGACAGGAAGGAGGACATGCATATTAATCAGGCTGACTTTCCTCATAACGAGCTTTAATTAAACAGCGTTGTGGATATAATGATTAAAGACTAGTGCAAATATATCGTACAAAATTAGGTCAGCCCGTAGAGTGAGTTTCAGTATATATATAAGGTATTTTACCAATTTGTCATGTTTTTTGCCTCCTCAAAATCATGGTGATGTAGTGATTCTAATTTTACATTTATAGAAGGTAGCTGTAGGTCATTGTTACTCCAACCAGCATAAAGCTCAGAGGAAAGCATAACATACTCGAGAGTTAGATTGCAAAGCATGCTGGATTTTACTCAACACTGTTTGGTTTGCTGAATTTTCTTTCCTACTGATGCCGTTCTTTTTGTCAGCCCAAACAAGCAGCTGTCTGCAAACAACTTACTTTTTATTTAGAGGTTTTAGCTTTGATCTCATTTGCTGTGTCCTCTTACACGCTTGAGTCTGTTTTATCTGAAGTTCACATACAGTACATGGAGACCTCTGATGGGCAGTTGGTAGTTACCTTGTCAGTCAAACCTTTGTGGGGTCTAGAAATTAAACACCCTCAGTTGCAGTTGCAAAATCAGAAGCTGCAGTTTTCTTTCAAGTTTGTACTACAATTTTGTTGACAGTGAAGTGTGACTGGATAGATGGAAAAGCAGGTGTAGGAAACAGATAGTAGGAAATTGAATGTGCTTTCCATAGTGAGCTGCCCATAAGCTACTATTCCAATTTCAATCTATAATGAAATGACAGCTGACATGTTTGGTTTTTTTTGTATCGGGTGATGTCATTCTCTGTGAGGCCTTAAAGTGAACAGCAAATAGAAACTCTGTAATCAGTAAAACTTTTCTGTTACACACTGGTGTTGCTGTACAGATTAAACTAGTTATATTATTGAGATTTAGATAGCTCTGATAGCAGTTGTTTTGTCTTGGGAGGAAGCCTGGCTTGATTAAAAAAAAAATATATATATATATATATATATATTTACAGCCTTTGTGCTAAGCTAAGCTGACTGGCTGCTAGCTGTAGCTTCATATTTATTGTACATGCATGAAAGAAAGATGCTCAGCAAAAAGGGGAATACACCCATTCCCATCATGTCAGACTACTCTTTTAATCTCCTTAGTTCAGTTTCAGTGTGGCTGATGAATTGTATTCCAGATTCAAATTATACAGTGTTTCAGTTCATAAAAATATCAAGTGCAAGCTTCCATTGATACTTTACATTGATCCTTTACATTGATTATAAAGCTCTTTTAAAGCCTTTTGCTGCCTTTTTAGTGATTGTAAAGTAAGACATTGATCTTGGAAGGAGATCATCTTAATGACCAAAACTGCCTTATTCTATATTTACATACTGAGGCATGCCTCGGGGTTAGCAATAGACTGCAAGATTGTGCCTCTGCACAAGCAGACAGGCTTCCCCAAGGAGTTTGCGCTTGATCCTGAGCGATGTCTTCAAGTCACCCTTTTGAGTTTACATCACTTTTATCTGGCTAAAGTGGATAAAGTTTTTATGTTCAGTCTAAACCAGCTCTGTGTTTTCTTTGCACCAACTGGAGATTCTTGACCTTGGTTATTCTGTCATTCTGTAATTAGTGCCAACCATAAACAACCGGAATACCGCTGAGCATTGCCACGGGTGGCTGCCCTCGCCACGACAATCTGGAGTTTCCCTTTTGTCCTCAGATATGTCTGATGTAGAGCCAGCTGCCCACCCTGGGAGCTGAACTGTGGGACGGCCATATGGAGAGACGGGAAGAGAAAGTTGAAGAGTTAAAGGAAAGTGGATGGAGTTGATGTATAAATACTAGTGAAAGAGGAACATGCCTTGTAAAGACAAAATAAAAAGAGGGGCTTGTTAAGTAACTTGTTTCCAAGAGACGTCAGTCTCCTTTTCTGACCCTCTGCAGAATCATATTTAAATATAGACTCTATTGCCATCTGAATGTGATGCAAGTTCTTGGCTCTTGGATCATCATAAATGCTTTTCTTGCCCTGGCTCCAAGATGTACAATGATGACATCATGGTTAATGTACTACTGCGGAGCTCTCCATTCCAGTCATTTGTCTTATCGTTGGGCTAGCATACATATTCTCTGTGAATATTATATCCACTCAGTCACTAGTCAGAGTACCCTGGCTGAATATTCCTGAAGATGCTTGGGTCATGACGTAATCCCTTTCTTGTAGAGCTGGCATGGCTGGTGTATGTTTGGTGAGGTTGGAGTAGACGTTTGTCTTTTGACTCACAATCCCAACACCTAATGTATTTAGAAGTATGTAGAAGTTGGATGTGAACTAGAGCATCACATATTCTTCCCTTGCAGCCCCAGCATCTCTAAATCCTTTTTCATTTTTTGTCTGGAATGTCCAGCTTTCCAGGCCGTTGTAAAGGTCATGGTGAACTTTCGGTTGTTGTTGTCGTCTTGGGAATAGGGTCTTGGCCTGAAGACAGGCTCCACGGACCGTTGCAAACAGTCTGCTGCCCCTCCTGTGGCCTGCCAGCCCACTTAGTCTGCACACAATCAATCTAAGCACATGGCTTCTTGCAGACACCAGAGCGTTTTGTAAATGTTCAGCACAATTCTGGTTCTTTCCTTTCAGTGTAATTGGGAGTTTGAAAATACATTTTGTGAAAGTAAAGTCATGTCTTGTTTTACCATAAAAATAAAACAGAAATTCACAGAAAAAGAGTATCTTGTCCCGATAATAATATTCTCTAAGTGGCAATTGTATTTTCAGAATCAGGAATTTCAGATAAAAGTAAGAGCCTGTTAGAGCTGTTGTCAATTTGGCCATTGTTTTCATTAACATTTTTGAATAAAGTACAAAGAAAAAAGCACTCTTTCTATTTGAATGGAGAAAATTGAATACTTTGTTAATTTGGTTGTGACTGTAATATTTTTTATGATATTGCTACCAGCTAAATGATTGTCCTCATCGTTCAAACATATCAGAGATTAAGACAATAAGCAATCCTGAGAGCCACGTCCGCCTCTTTTTCTACATTTTAAAAATATTTTCAACTTTCTACAACTGGTTCGAAAGTCAGAACTATCCCAAAAAAATGTTCACACTGCAAACAAACTGAATCCTGGTTTCCAGACCAGGACCGACTCTACTGGTTGGACAACTTGTTGGTCCATTGGTCCAGCACCCGTTATTTTGGTTTGAAGTAAACTTAATAATCCAAATCCAAAAGGTTAAATGTAAAAGCACCCTTTGTTTGAGGTTGAGTGCATTTAAATTGTCCGAAGCTTAAGTTGTAAAATTTTAAATCACAACCTCTGTATCTCACTTCCTTTTGGCCTAACTTGTGCATTAAATCTGTCCATTATGGCTTCCTAGCAGCAGCTTGTGGAGGCATTATAACACAGACAGAGCTCAGCGAGTGGGTGCAAACTGCGTCTCTGCTGTTGGGATGCAATAAAACAGTTTGCGTCACAGTAGCAGCCTGACGTGCTCAGCTCTCTATCTGTCCTGATTACCAATGCTTGACTGCCATTAAGGGACACATAAAGCTGTTAAGCTATCTGCCTGTGAAGAAATACTGTAGTGCACTGTCAATTAGAGTCAGAGGAAGTTATGGCTGAAACCAGCATTGAAGTGAATCCCAGGGGAGAATTAGCTTGGCTCTACTCTATACATATTTATTTAATAATAATAATTTATTTATTTATATTTAAGTTGCCAGCAATATGGCAACGTGTTCCCGTTCAAAACATACATGTGTAAACTCCCAAATATGGACGTGCACTCAGCACTTACACCTGCAATTGTTTACACAAACAGACCCTGGTCACCTCCCCCCCGCCTCTGCCCACTGGTGTTGGATTCTACATTAAAGTCTTGTTTAGCAAGTGGACCCCCATTAAGCAAAAAAATAAAACAGGCTTTCAGTGTAATCAGACTCCTCATCTAAACCCTCGGCTCATATAGTTGAGAGCCACTAGTTGTGCTCTGCTCTAACAATTCCTTATATAGCTGGGTTTTTGTCTGAGCAGACTACAGTGTGCGAATGCTCTGCCTGCAGGAATGAATTTAGGCCAGGGGAGTGGTTCATGTCTAATTTCTGATGACTCATGCTTATCATGAGAATTGGGATGTGACAGTGTTGTGGAGAATGTTTTTGGAATGGTTCGTTAGTCTGTTGGTATTATTAACGCACAGTCGGGTTTTTGGCTAGGTTATGTGAATATTTGTGATTCTATTACATGAGTAGTGTTTTTGTCATCTCATTCTCAGCTTGATGCCTTGTAGAGAGTCGCTGCACACAAAAATTCTCTTTCAGCTTCAACCTTTTGTTAAATATTTCAAAATATTAGCATAATTTCCTGTTGAATCAGGAGAGAGTTTTCTCCTTCTCTCACTTAGTTGCTAATACTGTTGGTGACTATGCAAACTAGTTGTGTATCAAATGGAATCTGCTGACCAACCCAGCAGGAAGCAAACTGGTACAGACCCCAGTTTTACTGATTGATAAAGATAACTGACTACTTTCACCCCAACCATTGTTGACCCTGCCTTTCCATGCCACAGTCCTTTGTGTTATGTAAGGAATCTCCGGACATGCAATCTGTCAATTGCCTATATTTCAACTCTCTCTGCTTTTCATTAGGGCTTGATACCGATTATCATTGCAATTTTATTTTTGTCAATAGCAATATAACAAAAATCCAATATATATCAATATAATGCTTATGCGTTGTGCAGGCACATGAGGAGGTATAAATAATTGATCGACATTGTCTGTTTTTCAAACTTAATATTGTCTCAAAGATAGTGGAGATATCAGTAATTTATGCTCAGTTGAAATTTTTACCAAATACCTAAAGGGGCCAGCTTTTTATGATTTATTTAAAATGTTAGTGAATTATAATTATTAGAAATTGTTCTGTGTGACTCTTGGTTGTACCTCTTTTCTGTAACTGTGACTACTCAGAAGTAGGAGCTGACATCTCCTGCTTCCCTTGTTTGCAGGACAGCTGGCTGCAGTCGGAGGATGCCCTGTGGCTTTGTCTGAATCAGCGTGTTCTGGTTCCTTCAGACCTCTAACACTCAAGACAGCAAGGCACACAGCCTGGCAGGTAAGCTCAGCCAAAAAGTTTTCTTGTTATTCTCGCTCCAAAACTAATCATTAAGATGTTTCATCCCCTACCATTATGCAGTCTCTTTGTACATTCAATTAAATACTCCCAATGTACTAATGTCTCTCAGAGCTACTTCACAAAATAACTGAAAAAGACTGTTTTACAGCACTTTTTTAGTTTTTCTTTCTTTCTTATTTAAGAGCTGTGGCTGGTTGGGAAGTGTTGCTGTTGTGGGCCTATGAAGCCCATTGAGACTTGAGATATATTTGGCAGCACCACATGGCAATGTAACAACATAAATTTACAGTGACACCTTCAACATTACTTCAACAAGATTGTAAAAATACAATTTTGACTGAAATATTATCATCTTCAGTCTGGCTTTTTACTGGCAGACTGGTTTGGACTTGTTCATTCTGATTGCTGTGACTCAACGTAATATTTGGAGAAGACTTAGTCTGTCATCCAAAGGGTTAGTTATCCTTGCACAGGGAGACTGGAAGGCCATATTGTGTGTTTTCAGATTGTCGGTTTGTCTATTCTTTGTGCCTGCCGCTCTATAAATCTCCCTCTCTGCAACCATTACCTTTGTGCTTCTGCCAAATTGTTCAGCAGCCTCACCCTGTTAACACAGCTCCTATGGGCGTGTCTTTAACTTAGCGTAGGTCTTTCCAGAACACAGTTTAAACAAAATCTCCACAGCTCAGTTTATATAGAGAACTCTTGAGGGAGAAGTCTTTGTACATTTTTCTTGCATATTCTACAATGATAAAACACGACATTTTGAGGGTAATACTGCACGGTGAAAACATTATATTACTCTCTCTGAGTTTCTTTCAAACCAAGTTCAAATGATTCAGTTGATATGGAGTATTTCTTTATTATAGACTCATCTTCTCCGTCAGGGAAATTATTTCATCCTTTCTGACTTCATGGCAAAGTTATTTCAAAATCGTAGAGTCACGTCGCCTACAAAGCGCAGCAGCTATTTCTGGACATGTCTTGTTTTTGTTCTGTTTAGATGGTTATTACAGCCTCTGCTTTGATGACTGGGACTGTTGTGTTGTCTCTGTAAGTCAATCTGCATTTGATGCCAGCTTGGCTGCTACTGCTTTACTACTAAGTTAAATTCAAAGAACATATTTCCCATTCCTTTTTCCTCCTCCCCTGATATTTGCTCAGTTTTGTCTGTTGTGCCCTGCAAACATACAGTTTTTGTTACCCCATTGAGACAGGATGTTAACGTTTATACTTATATCCATGTATTTATGTGTAGTTTAAGAAATACAAATTGTATTCTATTTCGAATTGTCTAAACTACGATAACCCAAATATGAAAATGCTGGTGTAGATGGGAGAGCTATTCAAAAACTTGTGTAATGATTTTCAGAAAGTTTAGTGTGCAGAACTAATCAGTGATAGGTGCCATTTAATAATTTGTCAATAAGTATTTAAAACCAAGTAATTAATAACTACAGCATTCCACTGTCCCAACATGCACAAGTGTAGGGTATTAAGGTAGCCTGATCCAACTTTCGGGCAAGTGCATCTTTAATGATTCCCAGCTCTAATTAGCAAAATCCCACATTCGTCTTTAAATTGACTTTGAAAAGGCCGGGGCATAATTGGACCTGCAAGCTCTTTGGTTTTTGAGTCCAGGCCAGCAAACACACACACACCTCTGTGTTCACAGGCTCCCACTGATAGGCCCTGTGCTATTTAGTCTCATGGAGGATCAGGAGGACCTTTAGGGGGGAGTTGATTTGAGGGGCTTGTTTTTGACATCATTATTTTCTAAATGCTGATTCACTGGTAGTGCCGTCATTAATGTGCTCAAGAGGTTTGGCATCCACATCTCTCCTTGGTTTCCTCTGGGGAACTTAATTAGTGAGCTGGGGGATGGGGGGTGGTGTTGTCTGGGAAAACTATCCGTGAATATATGATAGCAGCAGTTGTAAAATCAGAGCTTTATTATAGTAGCCATAATGTTAGGAAATTTAAAGGGGACATAGCATGCAAATTCCACTTTGTTAGTGCTTCTACAGGTTAATGTGGGTATCTGGCATGTCTACCAACCCAAAAACTCTGGGGAAAAAACACTCGCGCGTTTTGTTATAGTTCCTCTAAGTCAGAAACGTCATGCTTGAGCGACTCGATTGTGCTTCCTGGGTTTTGTGTCGTAACAAGGAACTGGAAGTCTCCCTACATGGTCTTGGCCCACCCCCCCGTCCCCCCCGGGCCCCCCCCCCCCCCCCGTCCCCCCACACTCGCTACGCCGGGTTTACACCGGAGGCAGCGAGGCTGCGAAGCAGCGCAGCGCCGTTTCCAAGCACGCAGCCGGGCTGTTCACACGGGACGAGCATTTCTCCGCTGGTCAGCCCGCGATTCACTCACATGTGGCATTTGTCTGGATCGTTGGGACTGGGAGGCTGCAGCAGCTGCTCGGGAGCGACCGCTCGCTCTCCCGTGCGTGAGCTGGAATTTGTGTCAGCGCCACACAGCCAGCAGTGTGGAAGACTTCCGCAGTGTACAGCGCTACTGTAACCCCCGAACCCCGACATTCAACGGGTACAACAACAAGCGGAGAAAGCAGAATCGCGGGCTGACCTTATATATACAGTCTATGGGGCTGACCAGTGGAGAAATGCTCGTCCCGTGTGAACAGCCAGGCGGCTGCGGGCTTGAGAACGGCGCTGCGCTGCCTCGCAGCGGTCTTCCACACTGCCAGCTGTGTGGAAGACTTCCGCAGTGTTCAGCTCTACTGTATGCCGGGGTACAGTAGTTACGCCGGGTTACAGTAGTTACGCCGGGTTACAGTAGTTACGCCGGGGTACACCGGACGCGGAAGCGCCGCAGCGAGGCAGCGCAGCGCCGTTCTCCAGCACGCAGCCGCCTGGCTGTTCACACGGGACGAGCATTTCTCCGCTGGTCAGCCCCATAGACTGTATATATAAGGTCAGCCCGCGATTCTGCTTTCTCCGCTTGTTGTTGTACCCGTTGAATGTCGGGGTTCGGGGGTAAATGATGGTCTTCATAGCCCCCCCCTCTCTTTCTCTCTCTGTCTGTCTGCTTGTGTGCTTGTAGTGGATGGGCAGAGGGGGACATTTAATTATGTGATTGGGAAAATTAAAACTCCAGGACAACAAGGGGAATACAAAGTATGGGATGCATATTTGATAATTTATATCATATAAAATATGTAATTTATATCGTTTAAAATCATGGGGGGAGAGGGGGGAGCTGGCTCATTAGCATTTAAAGGAACAGGCACTCAAAACAGGTCACTCTGTGGAGGGCTGTTTTATACAGGGTAAAAAGGGTGCTGTTTTATATGATCCTTGTGGTATTTTGACCAAAGTATGTTACAGACATTTCATTAAGACCCCAAGGAACCATATCAACTTGTGGTAAAATGGGCATGCTATGTCCCCTTTAAATGAAGATGTTGTTGCACACTGAGGAATTCAAGTAGATTATTTTTAATGTGTTTTAAGTTATGTTTTAATTCTCGTAACAGCTTAATTGGCAGTGTGTGCTGGCAGATCTACTTCCACAGGTCCAATGTTAATTTAAATATTGATGTCTGGCCAAAAAATGCACTGAAATGTAAAGGCAACATGCAAGATCTTTTAAATTAGAAATCATACTGTAAATCTCAAACTTGACAGTACATTCAGAATTCAATGAAGAACACAAGTGCCAAACTTATCCAATAAATATTCATCGAGAGCATATGCACAGACTATTGAACTACGTCAGTCAGTAGTCTGAATTAATGTCTGAATAGCTGTTATATGGTCTTGTGTGGATGTGGTGACACATGGCCGGTGGGTTTGAGTGCTGCCAAACTCTTGGAAACACCTTCATAAATTATTGATGGGTGAATGGTGGACATTCAGCTGTGCAGACATTGCTCTGGTTGACATTCCTATAATTGGCATGCGGACCGCTCTCTTCCTCATGGCTTACATCTGTGGCATTGAGATGTTTGACAAACATTTGACATCTAGACGTGGCCTTGCATTGTGACCAGTCCAAAGCACACCTCTGCAGTTATGCTGTGTACATCAGCACCTGGAAATGTCACACCTGTCAGGTGTATGGATTAACTTGACTTGGGGAGAAGTGCTCACTAACACAGATTTAAACACATTTGTGAAAAGAATTTGAGAGAATTAAATAGGTGTACAATGGGTCTCAGAGCATGGTTTTTAGTTGTCCAGCAAGCGTCTTCCATCATCAGTATAGTATATATAGCAAAGTGCTCCCATACATGTGGGTGACTTCTCTAATTATTCATCTCCTTCAGTAATGATGGCTTTCACCTTCAACTGCTTTTGAGATGCAAAGATCACAACTGCTTTGATTTGACGGCATTTTTGTCCGTTACACCATCGGAAATAAACCCTTTGTATGCTTAGAAAAATATATTTTATTTCAACTCATGAAAATAGTCGACAAAAGAAAAGTATTGCATTTATATTTTTATAGTTCGTAACATAATTTATCAGTAAAATAAAGCTAGATCATGAGCTTAACTGTCTTAAGATAAGATGCTTCATCTGTTGTGTTACCTTTATCTGCAGACTGCATAACTCTATCTTCAGTATCAGCAGATATGAGCGGTAGTTTATCAGTTTTGTCTTCAGATTAAATCTGGTAATGCGTAATTATGCTGGGCTTTTTCTCTTCATGTTTGGATGCCTGTGGTTTTGCTACAGAAGCCAAGTGTACGGTTTTATACACTGTGCAGTTTCTGAGCTCTCTGACAGTCAGTGTATATTGACTGTATGTATAGATCTATCAAGATAACACGCTGTTGATGCATGGAAGCTCTCTAAATCACTCTACATATCGATTGATGCATTTCCCTGCTACGATTGTCCTCAATAAATGGATTAGGATGTGTCCTGAGCTTTTTGCCTCTATAGTTACCACTTCAACAATGCTCACTGAAAGTGCCCTCGCTCTCTGGTTACAATCGTAAACAATGTAAAGTTTTCCCATTAGGACCCCACTGATAAGGTTGTAATCAATTAAGCCATAGAAAGTATGCACTTCCAGGAAACGTGTTGTCAAAGTGGAAAAAAAAGATAGAGCTTGGATAGTGCTCTGTCCTTGAAGCCCCTCATGTCAACGAAGCCAAGGTCAGTGGAGATCAATAAAGGGAGTGGATGTCTGGAACATATATTTCCATTATACTCCTCTTCTGCCTCTCTCTGTCTCTGTCTTTCTCTCTCTCTTTCTATCCCTCCTGGACTTTCCCTGAAGGCCTCACTAAGTGGACTGTGGAAACCAGCAGCTGTTGGAGTTCCCATCAGAGCACCTTAGAGAGGGAAAGTGAATTTCACTGAGGGAGTCACAGGAGTCAGAAACATCAATATGAAATGATGTGGGGGTCAACCCTCTGCTTCATTTCTTTAACATTAGCCAGAGCAAACCTTGGAATAATAAGAGACAACTCCAAACCCGTTCACTAAAGCCACAAACTTTATTACAACTTTTTAAAATAGTCATACATTTGACTGCAGTCTGGCAACAATCGTTTATAAGCTTTCACTTATTCACACTTTTTTAAGCATTCAATTTTCATTAATTGTCATGGGAAAGCCATAAATTGTGGTATAGGACTATTTTAAATAATATTAGCTATAGTTTGAATATATAATGCCACCAGATGGAGATAAAAGTTGTTACAAAAAATGTATTTCACAATAAAAGTGACCGCTATTTACAGGTGTGTCTTAATGGAGTAATACATTTGTTTTAAGTTCCCTTTAATAAACAGTTGTCGTCTACTGTTTTTTTGGTATTCTTTTGCCATTATCTGCTGATGGAACAAGGGTCAAGTGGTAAAATGATGTCAGGTTGACTTCTGAACCTTTTAGTTCCAGTAGCATTCTCTGTGGATTTAGGCAGCCTATTCATAAAGGTTTCAGAAGGTGGGTGGCAGTCTCCCTTAAATTCCACCACACTGTGACCCCAGTCCCCTCCTTGCTGCCTGCTAAAGTTATCCCAGGCCTGTTTCAACTTAGATAGGCAGGAATGTGCCATTGCATGAGAAGAGGTCATCACTCCTCATGGTTCTCACAGAGTCCTTAGTCAAGGCTGCCGAGATATGGACACATCATGACCAGCCTCCCATTCATCAATGAGGAATGTTGATATTTATTGTGCCTAAGGCTTAACTTTGCTTATTCAGGCTATTCAGAGGAAGTATCAAATGCTGTCGTTGTCATTGATGCTCTTTTTACTTGTGCAATCTGGTTTCTAGATTAATCTGTGCTCCAGTTTATTCCTATAATGAATTTATGACCTGTTTCACCTCAAACCAGCATTAGATTTCCTGTGGCCTCTGTCTTATTTAATAATCAGAATTTACGTTTAACCAGCTCTTGATCTGTGGGTCACAGAGAGCTGTGCGCATACTGTTCCTCCATAATGCCACCAAGTTGTCTCCAATGTATTGCTCTGTGACCGCAAGAGTGTCATTTAAGGTACTTTCCCACATGCAGCCTAACCCATAAGAGGCCTGGTAATTCTCTCTTGTCTCTATAATGTGGGATCAGGAGCTGGAGTCAATTTACTGCGTAAGATGCTCTGAGTAATAAGCCAATTATTGATATTGACTGGAAATCTTTAATCATGGGCACTGGTGGGAACAAACCAGCAACATTCATAAGTGAAGAACGTGGAGGTCAGTGATATGTTGATCTATGTCACATTGATATATATACATTTTAGCTGTTATTGAATGAATCCAGCAATTGCCTTACAATTATTTTTGAAAGAGTATGTCTTTTTTTTTCCCTTGTGCATAAGGAAGCAATTTGGCATTACCCTGTATTTATGTTTCCAGCACTAAGGTTACTTATTTAACCAAAGTAAAGGATGATTAATCACAGCCAACAACTAGCAAAGCCAGAGATCTGGCTCAGAGCCGCAATTGAGCCACTGGATATTGTCAGGTTTTTTTTGGGGGGGGGGGTTCCCAAACATTGTACAGGAGGGTGACTTTTGACTCTGTGGTGTTCATGGGCAATTTCTCATTTGTATATACTTTTTATATTTTCTGATTAATTGCAGTCATACGATAACATAAGGGCATTAGCTTGATTTGAAATTCACAATTTCAATATTTTATAGTGTCTGACAACCTTAAGTCAGCACTCATGAATATCGTAGAGGGGGAACTCCCTGACTTATGAAAATAGATCCAGTTACTCCACATGTTGCCATGTAATCTTCATGTCAGATTTATTGGCCATGAGTCCGCTCAAAGACTTTCAACTTGATCTGCTCCATGCCCTTTAGTCTGACCACCTATTGTTTCACTGTTTAGTCAACCTTGTCTCGCCCGGATCTTCAAACAGGCGGAGATTCAGCTGTTCAGCCTCTGCACCAGGGGGGCTGTGTGGTTTGTGCTTTGAAATGAAAATGAATAAGAAATCAGATTTCATGCATTGGCGTTGATCCTCAAGTTAAAATGGAAAATTTCGAAAATATGTTTGACTGTTTTTCAACTGAGTAATGCTTCTGACCTTCTTTTCAAATAGGACAATATCTGTTGGTATATGTCAGCAGTGTAGTTAATGCTCTGTTTGTACAGTCACAGCACAGTCATACCCCTGCAACATAAACAATCTGCTTATTGAGTCTACTGAACTTTGAGTCTAATGGAGGAACATCTAATTATTTTATAAACTGCATATATATTATGTTGATTTGAAACTTAATTTTAAAGGCTGCAAGAGAAGCTGTATACATTTTTACTAACATTAACTGTTTTTGTAGTGGTTTTAAACGGGTTTAATTCTTATGACATGAAAATGTATTTCAACAGCCTTAACAGTGGTGCACTTGTGAAATCACAAACTTGATGTCTTCTTGAGCTTGTTTGCAGCTGTTAAAAAGTGTAGCTGCACTCCTCCTGCAGGCTTTAATCTGTGGAATTACAAGCTAAAATCTCCCTCTTAGCACGCTTGGACCCTCAGAGACAAAATTTAGAAAGACTGCCAATAAAAGTGTAGAGAAACTTTGAAGCACAAGATGGAAAATAACTGTAAAAGTCTTTCCATCCACAGTTTGCATCATGCACTTTTCAAAGTGTTTCTTCCAACTATTTATTTTGAAAGCTAACGAATAGATAGATCGACAGAGTCTTAATTTATCATGCCTTGGGTCTGCACAGGCATGCATATGTAAACTAATACATGGGTTTCACGTAGTATTGGAGCTGATGTGCGAGACTAGGTAAGGAAGTGACAGAACATTGCCTGCAACTGATTTAGCTGCTTTTAACACATAATACAGCATATTAGGTTTGTTGACAACCTGCAGCTATCCAAATGATTTCATAATCCTGTTTTACTGAAAAAGAGGTTTTCAGGGGCTAGAGGCTTTGTAAACATTTGTCAATGGTATCATGCACACAATGCTCACCAGAAGATAAGTCACAGGGATTTTCATAAAGGACGTAAAAACTGCACCCTGTCTCCACAGTCTGCAGCTAGTCCCTCTGTCATGCCCTTATAAAGCCTGTAGCATATAAAAATACTGGTTCAGACCAGCGTAACTAAAGTTACACACAAGAAACACTTTGAAAAGTGCATGATGCAAATTGTGGATGGAAAGACTTTTACAGTTTGTTTCCTTCATATGCTTCAAAGTTTCTATACACTTTTATTGGCATTAGTCAGTATACTGACTGAATGAAAATACTGGTTCAGGCTAATGTCAGCATGGTTGAGACTTCTTTGCTCCGTAGCCATCTTGCCATGTTGGACTCCTCTGCACCCAAACCAGACCCTGTTCATCCCACCCTCTAACATGTTTTTCCAGCTGTGTTTACATGCCAGTTCTCTGAAAGTTGAAGGTTAGGGTGAATACCTTCCTCTATACCCGACTTCTGACATTTGTCAAGACTAAGCATCAGTCATGTTTGTCTTAACCTATTACTTGACATATAAATGTCAGTTCTAAGCTCACATACACATCGGAAACTCATTGATGTTGTAGGAAAAATATTATTTTCCTTCTTACTTCCACATATTTGTTGATTATTTCAAAATTGATTTCTGGATTTCATATCAGGCATTTGAGAAATTCCCTGGTTCCACTTATATCATATTTTTGATATACTAAATGAAACTGAAAGATAAAAAAATACACTCCTTCAGGGAAAATCCTAGCGCAAACCAGTCAGTTTTTAAGCAGAGAAGAAAAACATCCATACTGCATGCATTATTGATGAGTTTGAAAAGGGAGCCTCTGAGCTAATCTTTCATCTCTAGTGTACAGCACTGGGTACCCCTCGATCTATGAGAGTCCATTCCCCGGCCTTCATTCCACACACATGCTCTGTTATTGATGATTTGCACTCCAAATTGGCCCATTTATTTGCAGAATAATGTGCAATCAGTATGCATGTACTCCAACGAACCAAGGGGCTGGTAATGAGGGATATTGAGGGTGAAGGCAATATGCTGTGATTATCTCAAAGGGTCAACCCCCAAGGTGGAATGTGAAAATGTGTTTTTTGGATCATATTTTTGTCGGCCTTGACCTTTGACTTACTCAGTTTGGAGCAGTGATAGAGGAAGCCCTTCCCCCAGTACACTTAGTCCTACATCTGTGGACAGACGGAAGTCTTTGGTCACATGATCTCTGGTCTCTGACAGTGTGATCTGTCTTTTTTGTACTGGTGAAAACTGAATACTTCTTGTGTTACGGAATTCTGTTCTAATTAGAGCTGAGATAATTGAGAATGAGTGATACTAAAAACATAAAGAGTTGCATTAAGCAAGGCTGGAGGATGCAGGGACTGAAGGTAAGGGAATTGATCTGAGTTTAGAAATGATGCAGAGCTGCATGAAGCCTTATTTTATGATCTGATTCATTTGTTTTTCAAATTTCAATCCTGAATCGAAAATTAGTTTTTGCATCTAAGGAGAAATTGTGTTTGCCGGTGTCTGTGGTCCCGATGTACTGTCCTCATTGGGCAGAAGGAAGACATACTTTTTACTGCATTTCAAAATAGTGGTTATCAATATCCTTTATTAATAATAATCTGTATCAGTCAAAAAAAACTAAAATACATTCATTGATTAAATCCTCAAAGCCTAGTCAGCGTACATTTTTTTTATTTCTTACCATGTACCTAGTGATCATTTAGGTTGAGATGTAAACTTTGGCTAAATCTAAGAGCTGAAGTATTTTTAAGGCCAGTATTTGCAGAAGTCCATGACCATTACTTGCAGTGGCACTGATGTTATTATCATCATTAAAAGGGATATTAGAAATCTTCATTCATGGATGACACTGGATACAGCAAACCCTTCAATCAAGGAGCTTACACAGTGTCATTAGTTTGCAGCTCATTCATTCTTTCTACAAAGGTAGCTGTCGATGCCACAGATCGTAACCTGCAGTTATGTGCCAGCACACCCTAGGTAATTGTCACATTTAAGTGAATGGCTGGAGGCAAACTAAATCTTTTAAATAACATGCAATGTTTTTTTTAAACTTGTTTCAGTTTGTGACTATGAACAAAGAAAGAGGATCCAGCTAATAATCACACATCAATGAAACCTTGAGAGAAAGATAAACCCAAACTTTTGTTTCTAGAAGGATGAAAACTGATATGTTTAAATGGTATGCAAGTTCTTATGTTGGACAATCTAAGATTGTTTCCTTCTAAAGTCAAAAGTTAATATCTTTCTTTCCGTGGACTGATTGTCTGTCCCTTTTTTTTTCTTTCTGGAAACGCTGTGTTACCTCTTGCCAGAAGCCCCACGGAGCCAAATCTGTCTTCATATGCCAAATGGCCAAAAGTAAATTAGATTTTTAAAAGCTTGGCAGGGAGATTGAGAGAAGAAAAGTGGAAACTATTTCAGGACAGAAAAGTGGGACATGGTTAAAAAATTTACCAGAAATATAATATCTCATTTAAGACCCCATGAAGGTGAAAAATAAACTTGGAGTAAAATAAGGTGAATCCCAGATGAAGCATTTCCTACATTTTTGTTGATGACTAATGTTAGAAAAACGAATAATTGTGATTGCAAGCAATGGAGATTGCTTTCCTGATGCATTTAATAAGTATTGTGTGTGTGTGATATAATATCAAGAGTGATAAAATAAATATGATTTCAGCTTGTGTTCCTGTCCCATTTACTGAATGACAGAGATCACGTTTGTATCTTCCACTTCACACAGCTCTAGAGAAATTTTAGTCCATGCCCCTTCAACCCACATGGACGTCCATTACAAGTTGTGGACTATTAAAGGACCTTCTAAGCTTTTCATCCACATCGCTATCCCCCCACCCACATGCATGGATGGTCATTAATGAAATGTGTAGTAAGTGCCTAATTATGCTTAATTTTGTCAGTGCTAGTCACTTTTTCTATATCTCTGCAACTCACCTAGGTATTTAAAACCTGACGAGCCCATCAAATCACACAGACAATCTGGTGTATCCCCCTCATTAAAGAGTCCGTTTCACCTTTCAAATAACGTGGGCCTCGTATAACATGATAAACTGCAGTGGGGTGAGCTCATTATGTCATTTCAAAGGGTAAAACTCGCATCAGTCCGGAGCTACTTTGTTATAAATCCTCAAACCCTGTCAGGTTGCAACGTGATACAGCTGTAAAAGCCTCGGTCGCCTGATGCCAGTGTTGTGGTGTCCTGTTGCTGCATGTCTCTCACAAAATCAGCTGTTGATGGAATGCGAAGCTGGTAGGGCTGAAATGTTTCTGGGCAGACTGGCATACATGTGCGGGCATCGGGAACGTAAAACACTGTGTCTGAAGGCGCGGTAACAGTTTGCAATGCGTCACATTTATCCGGGGGTATAAACGGCACAATAATTGCAAACCTGAACAATGCAATGCAAATCCTGTTGCTTAATGACAATTTCCTTCCACAACTTTTCTTCAACTAATGAGCTAATTAAGAAGTAGCCGTGACTTCAATGTGGAAATGCAAGTTTCTCAGCCTCCATATAATTGGCTAATGGTATTACTTTTTGCACTGTAGTTAATGATAGGACACTGAAAAGTGCAGCATTTGTTTATGCCTTTCCTTGCTAAATTGTCGTACTTCCTGACAGACCTGAAGCAAACGCTTGCAATATGTAAAAATATCTGGCAGCAAGTTAGTTTACAAACTCCTCTTCAGCGAGCCTTATTATCCAAAAACTCATTTCATTTTCCACACTGCCCCATTGGATTTTATGCACGGCAGTGCTCAAATTCATGATCCTGCTTTCATGGTGCTCCACAGCGTAGCTACGAGTGACTTTCATCATTATTGGTACGCAGTGAATATCTCGAATCACTCTTCAAAAAGCTTATTTCGACTAACATCCTATAAATAGAATGGAGAGTGACATGAGGCTGTTAAACGCAGTGAAGATTGCCTTTACTCAATGTTCTAATGACTTCATTTCTATGCATTTGGAGAAGCACTGATGGATTTTGATGTCTTGTCGCACTTTGTGATGACTCATCGCATCTGTAGTGCTCATTACAAGGGTTGAAGTGTTCTGCTTGAAGACAGCCACTTGACCTTTTAATGAATATTCAGAGAGTGGCAGAATTACTGCCACACGCAGTCCCACCATTTTTTTCATGTGTATTTATCTTTCACTATCTATCAGTATTTGAATGCCAGAGGCTCATACAGCTCTTTGTCATCATATCCAAAAGTCATGGTGAGAGCCTGTGAACAAAAGTAATACTTTAGTGGGAAAACAGCGGTGATTTTACAGAAATCAGTTTCTTTAACTTGAATTTCACACATGCAAGCTTGGTTTTTGATGAAATTTGTTGAGTAAAGTCATAAAACCTGCTCCTTTTTTGTGTTGTCCATCCATTTGTCCGTTTGTTCCATTCTCGTCTACACAATATCTCAGTCACACCTTGAGGGAATTTCTGAATATCTAACACATGTTAGCTTGGACTCAAGGTTGAACTATAGATTTTGGTGGTGAAAAGACGATGTAAACTGTGGCAGTGGCAATGTCGAGGCGGTAATTCTAGTTTTTTCTTTGTGAAATAACACACCAGAGACAGACAGTATTGATGTTCACCGAAACACAACTTCCGTGAAAAGCAACAACATCCCATGTTCAATCTAGAGACTCAAAATTGTAACGAGTAAATTCGAATAAATTTAAATTTATTGTGAAAGTAGATTTTTTTTCCTTAGACCCCAGCAGGAACTAGAACAACAGGGAAGTGGTCCTAAAAATTAGGTGCTTCTGGTATGAAGGAGACTTCTCTCTGGTGCCTCGACACTGTGATGAGGAATGGAGCACGAACGTCGGGACATCTTATGAAGGTTTCTGATTGGACGGTTTGATGAGAGATGACCGTGCATCTAGAGTTGAGGTGTGCATGGTAAAGGTGGGTCACTCAGTGATCGCGGTGCTGAACTGCCAAAAGAGAAACAGAGGAGAACATTCAAAGACAGCTTACAGGTGATTGGCTAATAGTCAGCCTGTCAGGTTGTGATTGGATGAGAATGAGAATGAGCTGTGAACTGATGCATGTCAAATGACATTTTATGACACTGTCAATTGCACTGAAATGATGGAGATTCACTGAATCTGGCAGAGACAGCTCAGTATATGTCTGCTCTATGCACTGGATGAGTTGGTAGGGGCAATGTTTCCCATTAATTAACAAGACTGCATGGTGGCCCACCATATTATAATTTATCCCACCACAGATCCATAAATTCTGACACTTCTGATGACTCTAACTTGGTTCTTTGCTCCGTTGCTGCATTTTATAGTTATGTGCACAGAGTGGCTGGCAATGCAGTTCTTTTTCCCCCACGAGAATATGTCTTTCACTCTTAAGTCTGTGTACCCGTCACTCTGAATCTGTTGTGGCTGAGAGTGACGTTTGTGCGTGTGCACCCCCGCTACCGCCATAGATTGAATAAATTCTGTGGAAAACGCTGGGGGGGTTATGCCACTGTTAATGCTTTTTTGACCATTTGCAAGGTCACAGCTCTAGATAACAGCATGGCTCTTTAACAAACTGTGAAAAAACATTTCCACAAAGGGATTTAGCTTCTGAAATGTGAACCATTTCATCACAGTTGTTTAGAGGCCTGGAAATTGTTGTCATCGTCTTGTTTTTTGATATTTGCACCATAATACCCCTCTTTTACATTCCCCCAATATCTTTGTGTCTCTATATCTGCCTATTTCTCTTTGCCTTTTTTGTCCCTCTTGTTTCTGCATGTATTTGTCTTTCTCTGAGGGTCCTTCACAGGTTCTTATCATGTGTTTAGATGTAGAGAGGCACTCAGAGACCTGCTGCAATCAGCCCGGAGCAGGAAGCCAACATGAGTAGGCTGTGTAAGGACATCATTCTGTATCTAACAATCATAACCCTCTTCTCTGTTGCCTGCCATCCCCCCCGTCTTTGTCTGTTCACCTCTCCCAAGGGTTGTGCACAGGAACCCATTGTCTTTGCTTAAGGTATTCAGTTCTCTCTAAAAGGTGCCCTTGTCATGAAATTTGATCCATTTAATTGCCTGTAAATGCAGCACCAAATATTTCTTTGCAATGGTTACAGCTTCCTGGGCTCATAGTTTGGATAAATACGAATTTCAGCCGAAATTTGAGAAAAATCGGAGCAGTTTGTCATCAGATAATTACAGTAGTTATAGTTTGAGCACATGGAGGAAATGAGGCACACATCAGAGATTTGTAACAAGGAGAACTCTTTAAGTCAGTGAAAACCTAGTATGTTCTAGAGCTGTCACTTTTTATTCAAAATTTAAAAATTTATTTGAACGAGGGTCGAAAAGTTTATATTCAACCTGTATAAATTAAAAATGTACAGTCTAGAACTGCATCAGACCACTTGAAGTAGTTTGTCTCCTGATCCAGCAGAGGTCAATCACTGTCTGCTTGACCTCATGCCTTCTTGACAAATCATTAAAGTAGGTCAGTAATGTTAGGTTGTTTTGCTATGAAAATGAAGGATGCTTGCAAACAAAGCCGTCCTGTGACAGTTCTCATCTGAGAAGTGGCATTTGTATTTTGTGTTCCACACCGTAGATGGCGTAAGATCACAGATGAGGCTGTTTGTTGTCCTTGTACCATGCATAATGCCTTATACCAAATCTGTGGGCTCACCAGAGCAACTTTGAGCGTTCAACCTTGTCCGACTGCATGCATACAATATATTCAGACTGATTGTGTGTAATGTCAAATAGAATTTTTGGAAGAACTGACAGCCCTAGTATATTCATGTGAATAGAATCAGGTGCTATATATTGTTATGTATGACATATCAACTTTACTTTGAAGTTATATATAATATGTTACTTATATTAAACAAAAGAAATGCAGTCATCCTAACAAAATTCAATTATTCTGATATCTTATTAAACTTATTAAGGTTTTAATGAATTATCTTCTTTATCAAAGAAAATGTGTCGGAATTTTTTGGGTCTTAAATTACACTTGTTGAGGTCTTAAAAGGGTCTAAAAAACATAGAATTTCAAAATTGTGCAAGAACCCTCTAAAATTGACATTGCTAACAGGTGCAAGTGACAGTATCAAGCTCCATTGAATAAGTCCTCACAAGCTACTGTATCTAATGTCTTGTAAATTAATTGAAACAGCAAACATAAGTAACCAAGGCCATTAAAGCTTACACAGATTTTTTTTTGGTGTGTTAGTTAACTTTGTATTTGCCTTTAATAACGATGCATCTTATTAAAACACAATGTTGAAGGACTGTGTTTTTGCAAATCTACATCTTAGAGAGATGAAAGTTCTTTTAAAATGTCCTCCTGCAAAGCATTATTTATTTCAGTCAGCTTAAAAAAAAACAGCAAGTTGATGAACTAACAGACAGACTTGACCTCATACTTTTCAGTATCTTGGAAAGTGAAGCACAATCAAATGTATGGATGAAAAACAAACCCATATCACGGTGCCAACTGACACACTGGTGCTGCTTGCACTAAGGTCATTAGTCTTCCATAGTTATTGGTTTTCTGTGGAAAATCTGAGGCTTTCTGTTTCCACCTCAGTTAAAAACCTAAGACAAAATGGTGAATATCCCTTGTACGTGTTATGATTAGTTTCATTTACTTGATAGGATTACAAAGAGACAGAAGAGGTGTCTTGGAAGACAGGAAGCAAACAAAAATATAGAAACAGATTTGTCTTTCTTTGCCTTACATATGAATCCAATAACACTTGAGAACCACTCCTGAGGCTCGGTTGTGTTCACTGTAATACTTTGTTGAAAAGGTCCAGGTATGTTGAGTAGCTTGTTAATTTAATTAGTGATCATCCTGTGGCCAAATGAGGCCGGGTTGACACTTTGCATACCACAGTGGTTCCTGAGATAACTGTTGCTTAGTGCTCTCCCACTATTATGGCCTTTCACTTGTTTTGCGTGCGGCTTTATCTGATGCTTTTATTTTCACCATCACTTTTAAATGCATATAGATAACAGATACATGTGTTATTGGTCGTAAATACAAGTAGTAAAAACTATAGACCATCTTGTTATGGGACATTGGTCAACATGTGGATTTTCCGACCGCTGAGTACTCAACAGTCAATACTATGTGAGTACTCAATAGTAGTCATTAATTCTGAGTATTTTGAGTCCTGAGTTTACTATTAACCTGTAAAGTTTTGTACTGTATCCTGTATGGCTGTTTGGGTGACAACTTAGGCATAGAAACATTTGCTGAAGTACTGTGGTTGGTCCTGATACAAGTGTAGTAGTTTGAAGTTACACTGTAGGTTTCAAAAAAGATAAACTCATTATAAAATATACTGTACCCATCCACACATATTTCCATAAAGTCTCCCTGTGTCATGTAATACAAGCATTCATTCCATTCCATTCATATCAGCTTTACAAATGCCTGCATTTCCTTCATAATTTCCTTGTAGTATCCATTCAGCTCATACTGTACTGCCCATCTTCAATTACATGGAAGGTCTCCAAATGGTCTCTTCTTGTGATAAGATTCTTTATCACAGTTGCCACTCTTCTAGACTGTTTTACTTATTTTATGTCATTGAAGTGCATATGAGCTGCAACTCTAGGTAATGAGATATGGGAGAGTAAAAACTCAGTGCACACTATGCATAATATTGAACTCTATTCTCTAAACTGTCCCTTATTGCCCTTAATGTCTTTGAACTTACATTGGAGCCATTGGAGCTTCCTCATTTCCTCATGGAGCAGCCATATAGGGTTTCCCTGTTAAATAACAGGTTTTTGAACCTTTCCACATGTGCGCATACCTAAACTCTGACTCTGTATTTTACGGTCCCAGATTGATATTGCACCGTTTAATCCCTCTGACCACTTTATGTTCTCAGCTTGGTTTAGACTATCAAATATCCTTCTCTTCTGAATACTTTATGACCTGATGCCTTCCTCCGGCTCAGTGAAATGTGTCAAGGCTGATCTGGAGTCATTGCTCTTTAATCCCGCTCTGTGCTTTAACGTGGGAGGGATCCTGAGATATTTTTCTGTTACTTTTTAATGGGATCAAATAACCAAGTGAAATATTCACTTTAAATTGTCCTTGAGAAGTAAAATCACCCTGGCTTGTGTAAAATTAGCAAGTGAATTATATATTGATGACATACATGTAATATAATATCTATCTGTAGTTCAGGAGAGGGGAAATAAATTCCTTGTATGAGACATGAATAGCTTTAGATTGCAGGGTTGTTGTATTGGTGTTGAATAAATGATTCAAATAAGAATGTAATGAGGTATAACATAATACAGTATTACATACTATCATTTCAACACATGTTATACATGTAACAATATATAATATCAAAGAATCCATTATTCCTACAGTCAATGACTGTTCAGTATTTATTTAAAAGAGCACCTCTAAACAGCAAACACGGTTCAAACTTGTATCACAGGGCTGTAACATCTATAACATTTAGCATCTCAAGCATGCCATTTTAATCTCCTCCATATTATTTGTTTACCATAAATGTATTTGTTTTTTTTCTTTCAGGGCCATATTCAACTCTAAATATCTGCTTATTTCTTTGCTTATCATAAAATATTTGTACCTTAGTTGGACACAACTTTACCTCAGTAAGTTTGCATTTGTGACATTTCAAATATTTTACTTGGCTCAGAACAAACCATGACAGTCTTATGTTTGGGCAACTGCCACATTTATGGACTCAGGATGGTTGGCTCAGGTACCCAGAAAGGGCTGGGAAAGAGATTGACAGGGACAGTAAAAGTTTTATGGATTATTTTCATGGCCAATCGCTCACAGATGCTGTGGGATTTCTCCCATTGCACCCAGCCAGTCTAACTATGTAGTGAATGTGTTTGTGAGAGAAAGTGACGGAGAGTGGGGAAAGGAAATGCTGAGTGAATCAATATGAAACACACAACTCTGCCTTAAAGGCATAGTTCACAGAAAAATGAAAATTCACCACCTCTCTGCCGATGGTGAAGTGTTTGAGTCCACGAAACACTTTTGGAGTCTCAGGGGTAAACAGTGTTGCAGCCAAAGTGAACCCTTCTTCAGACCTAATTAAACAACAGAGAAAAACAACATAAAATGCCTCCATACTGCTTGTGTGGTGTCATCCAAGTGTCCGCAAGCCCTGACATTCATATTCGACAAAAAACTAAACTAAAATCGAAACGGCGTCATTTACACCATGTTTTAAGCCTAACGTCTACTACCCGAAGTAGCGATGCTAGCTGCTGCTAGTGTGTGTGGTTTTCAGGTGTGTCTGTGAGAACTTGAACGCGTCGCCGAGGAGGATATCAAAGGACATTTAGGCTTAAAATACGGTGTAAATTTCGAGTCGAATATGAATGTCAGGGCTTGCGGACACTTGGATGACACCACATCTGAAGAAGCGGTCCAAGAATATGTTCAATATAAGATAAACTTTATTGATCACTTGTTATGATGATGCAGACAGGAGAACATGAAAAAGTGGAATAGAATAGGTAATAAATTTGAAAATATAAAACACCTGTCTTAAAGCATCCACATTTGTCACACATTAAGTTTTCCTAGACTAAATCATCCAGGTTGTTGTTAACTGTTGTATGCTGTACTTCCATGGTATATGTATCTGTCCATGAGGATAATCTGATCTAAGCTTTATTTAGTGAGACCAGCAATAAGCTGGTTAAGGATAATAGTTTAATTTGAGGAAACACTTTTCCAGAGGATGCTGTTTCCATTTTTCCTGGTGATTTTATTTGACTCAATATCTTAGTCATATCTAAGTCATTTTGCATTACCTCTCTAAAATTGTATTTCCATTTTCCATTGTTCATTAAATGTGACATGATCAAATAATTCTTCTTTGTCGGAGATGTCAACTACTACAAAGGATTTAGTCGTTGAAAATCTGTATAATAAAAACCTCCTGCGGAAATTGATTTACCCTAGAATAATTTAGACCGCTGCCCAATTCCATCAATACCAAGCACAGATCCTCCAGTGTGGCATATTGAGGGGGAAAAAACAATTCAGTGCTTTGCCATTATCTCTTTCATTCACCCGGTTCCCCAAGCTCAACCTCACTGTTGCAGAAGCCTTTCATATGCTTTGATCCTGTTAATAATCATTTGCTATGCAGCTGAGGAAGAAGGGCAGATTGAGAAAGCAGCAGAATGCAATGTGCTGATAGTGGCATTGAGAAACAAGGGGAGAGCTTGGAAACTTGGAACATTTTGTGGTGTGGGAGTTTCAACAACCCTGTGTTGTCCTTCCCAGATATTTTCACACAATATGAAAAAACATAAAATGGCCTCGCTCAAGGCTTTTTTGCTGTCCTGACAGTATTGCTGTCCTGATGAAATAAACTTGAATTGGAGACAATTTTTCCCCGGTTTTGCCAAAGAATTTGAAAAAGAAAGGATGTTACTGATATTGAAATTCATCTTTCCCTGTCATACTCTATACCTCTGGTGAAAACATTTTTCTTCCTGGACTGGATGCTTATCTTGAGTGGTTCTGGATGAGAAAAAAAAAACTGGAATCATATCCCAACTGGTCCTCTCTCCGCTGGCAAGGTCGAAAAAGGAAAGCACTTGCTGGGGGCAAAACCGAGCCAAGAAGCTCAACTGTTTCTTCATCCTTTTCTCTCCGCCGGGGCTTGAGATAGATTACTATGACTTTCTCCCATTTCTCCATAGATACTGGAGCTCATACGGGGCCTCTCATCCCTACTGGAGTCGTGATCAGAAAGCAAAAAAGTCTCCATGTTTCCACTGAGGGACAGAAAGCGTTTGAAGCTGTTTTGCTCTATTTAAGACAGTCAATACCTCTCCTGAAGTCCTAAGTGTCCATTAAAAAGGGCTGTAATGCAGTATAGTATGCATATGGACATCTGCAACAGAAATTCACACCACACTGGTTTGTGGAAATTGTGAATTTTCACTAGTCTGTGGAATATATAAGTGAATCCACAGATCAGAGGTATGAAATCCACAAAGTTTGAAAATGCCAAAAAGTAAACACAAAAAGTGATTATGGAACTTTCATCCGTGTTTGTCCGACATAGCTTTATAGCCATATTGTCAAAGTAGCTACCATACGAGCTCTTGTAGGGAAACTGTCAACCCTTGCATCCATTTCAAAACCAGCTTCACTTCCTGAATGAGTCATGATTAATTCAAATCTGATTGATAGCTTACTCTTGTTTCTACTTTTATAATGTTATTTAAACACGTTTATGATCCCAGAACTCATTAATACAATTGTTATTGAGGTTCTAGGTAAATTGCCATTTTAATAGAAGAATGGGTGAAGGCTCACATCCTTCTCTCACATTGTTGCTGCAGAAACAACATGCCAAAGGGAGCTATCATAGTGACAAAGCAGTGATTTCCTGAGTTCTCCCACCAGCAGGTAGGGCATCTGATAGTGAAGGACAGAGGGATTGATGATCCTGGTATGCTGCCTGTCACTCCAGATTGAGAAAATAATAATAGGAGCGAGGGATTGTGTCACTCTCTGATAAACAGGGGGATGGATGGCAGTGACAAAGCGGGAGATGTGCTAACATATGTGTGAGGGCTGTGATTAAAAACAGCTGTTGTTGAGGAGTCAGTGGTGTTTGTGTGTCTGAATGCACGCATGACAGGGATATTTATGCAGGCGTAGCGCCTACCATACAGACATGTAGCTCACATTGACAGATCAAGCGCGGTAAACCTTAATGGCAGGTTGGCCGTACATAATGGTGTCTAACCACAGGCATTCTTCTTGGAAGTCATCTGAGATTAAGTGTGGTTGCAGACAGTCTGTAACAGTTGACTCATTGGATTTGAAAGTCACTGAAGATCCAGAATTTACAGGCAAACCTGCCCCTGGAATAAATATGGATAGAAACTATTTAGATTTTTCAAGCATATTGCCACATAAGCTGCTTTCAGGCTTTTTCTGCTAGCCCCTTAGTAAAATGTCCAGGAAATTCACAGTGAGCCAGTGGTCATGTTTTGAACATGTGTTGGACACAAAATCAGAAAAGTACATATATCTCGGCATGAAAAAGAGTTGCCATAAGCATAGTGGAGGTTGACAAAGAAGTCAACTCTGAAAAATAATGAGACCCGAGAGCTTATGATGATGTTTTGCATACATTTTACCGTTGTATACTCCTCTAGGCATTTCTCCTTTTTGACCGGCAAACTGCGGAAAATGTTCAGACCCAATTTGTTATTTGGGGTTTATATAAAATCTGTACAATTGATGGTAAATTGCGGATTTTCAGTAAAACCTATTAAACACTTCTTGTGATGAACCATTGTTGTAAGAGCATTTCTAGTCCTTTCTGAAAGAAAGGTACATCTGTTTCATATTGCATGGTTCACAATGAGCACTGGTTCCCCTTACAAGTAGCCTCATACAACATGTGTAAGTCATCCATCTGAAGTGTCGTAGGGCCCATGTGTTTATGTATATATTGAATACAGAATTAATTCTTGAGAGAAATATAGTATCATCCCTGTGTCCCATGGTCACATGGAGTGATAAGAGTGGAAACATTTTCATGGAGCTTTTCTTAATCTGATCCCTGAGATGGATGAGCATCAGTGACCACAAAGGCTACAAAGGCCCTTGACTTTATCCCATCTCTCTTACTTAACTTTTATCCTACTGAGTTCTTATCCCTGACTTTACTTTTCTTCTTCATTTGCCCTTACACCATCCCTTCAGATATATCCTTAGCAACCAAGGGTCTAAGAAATGGCAGGGTAACATTTTCCTTGATTTCCTCCTTTTGATCTATATCAATTTTTAGATGTATTGCTCATATTCAGAGCTTATTCATGACATAATGAAGTAAATGCCATAAAGTACATATTTCATTGATATCTTAAATCTAATACACATTGTAACCATTCGTCAAAGCCTAATGCTGCACTACTGCAATTTAATGAACTATTAGCCCTTGCCTCTCTTTATAACCATGCCCTTGTGGGCCATTGGAGTAATTCCACCCCCAGTGCCCCGTTTTTATTCTCAATCTAGGCCCTGGCCCCTTAGTGTCAAAGTCATATGGTCCAGATGTTCGCCCAGACGATGGGGTCACATAGACCTCACCAAATCATCTGCCAACTGCACTGACATCTGCATGCATAGTACCTTTGTGGTCAATAGGAAATGGCCTCTTTAAGCTAATTGAGTACCGCTGTGCTACAAGACTAAACACTGGAAAAACCTTGTAGCCACCAACAGTTTCTGTCCTCATCCTTAGATGCAAAATATAGAAGCTTGGTAGCCAGATTTGCTTTGATTGTAAAAGTCCCCCATAGCACCCACCTCATTAAAGTCCAACATGAGTAAGTAATTTTTGAGGGAGCACTGGAAACTAGGCCTATTAGATGTGGGAATTTGGGGCAGGCTCATGAGCAGCACACAGGTCGATGGATGCATTGAAGACAGTGCCTTTTGAGATTTTTTAGTTAGCAGGGAATACTACAGTATAAACTACTGTCTTGAGTTGACATAGATGAAACTCAAACATCTAAGAAAATAAGTGCTTGAGGCCTGTAATTAGCATTAATCTAATGTGATAGGATTATTATCCTGAAGTCCCCAAAAATCCCCTATATCCTTTGAAAGTACTGCATCTTTTGTCGAAAAGAAACGTAGTTCTACAATATTACATAGATGCTATACTGGGAATATTTCCACTCCACAGCAGTTCCATTTACATTAGAGAACAATTATGTGTGATAATCTCTTTTCCTTTTTTGACCTAGAAATCAAGTTTCTAATATGAAGTGTGACCGAGACTGTTCCTGTTAAGCACAAGTAGATTGTGGCACATTTATGCAAATGTAGCTGTAACTCTTGTGATTCTGTATTCAACGTTATGTTGCATCATTAACATCAGGACCTGTGTCTATTCTCGTTTTTGTGACCACTTGCAGGTGCTTATGTAGTTCTGACTTGAACTGTGACACCATGGCAGTTTTTTTTTTTACGGCTGACATTTTGACATGAATAACAGCAAAAAACACAGGTGTTACTCATAAAATTAACAATGGCTCTGTTGATCCAGAGTCAGCACGCAAAAGATCACCAGCCTGAAACTGAAGTAGCTGTCAAAATGTCTGCAGTGATAAATGGCTATTGGGTGCTTTATCGTGACAATACACCCGCACACCAGGAGTTGGAAACAAGCAAAGATTTTGTCCACACTAATACAGTACAATTATCACTCCCTACTAAGACTAGTTGCTTGATTTGCCTGCATACAACTTTCCTCTTCTCCTCTTGAGCTGATTGTTTGCTGTTTTCAAACAGATGACAAAATCTAACAGTTTGTGCTTAATGCGCTTACAGAGCAGGACTTCCAGTTAGTGTTGGCCAAAGCACTGCATCACTGCACAAGGTGACTACATTGAAGGGGGTGGCGCCCTGATTTGCGTCAGGTACAGCTTTTGCCTGTTTCAGACATAGTTCAGGACAAAGTTAACATAGTCTGTGAACTTTGTCCGAGAGCAGTCGCCCTTCAACCGGAAGGTTGGCGGCTCGAATCCCAGCCCATGCTGAAGTGTCCTTGGGCAAGATGCTGAACCCTTAATGGCCCCTTATAGATGTCGAATTCCCTAACTGGAAGTTGCGTTGGCTAAAAGCGTCAGCTAAATGACATGTAATGACATGTAATAAAAAAGTTATGTTATCTACTATCTTAGCTCCATCGTAGTTTCAATGTAGAACATTTTTGTAGCATGAAAAGGAGACATACTGTTTGAATCACTATTCAGATTACTTTGCCAAAACAATATTTACAATGTCATATTTTAGCACATAGTTGTAGCTCACCCTCCTGGCTCTAAGTTTTAGCCAATGAAATATAAATTATAAATCATCCTAGTTTTTTTTTTATCCAGATGTATTTCCTTTCCTCTTAAAACATTTTATTAGGGTGTAGATCGCAGGCCCAAGGAGAGAAAAATGCGTTCAAAATGCTGCACATCTGATTTTCCTTACTGCTTTGCCCCTCATATCCTTAATATTACTTATTTACGAAGGGGAGATAACTTACTCTGTCTAGACTCGACCACTCTACAAGGCATTAAGCTACTGAAACATCTACTAAATTTGTACTTGAGGTTGCCTGCGCTACGATCCATATCTGTGGAGGTTGACAGCTGCTCTGCTCCGACTCTGTTTGCAAGATGTAAGGTAAAGAGGCATCATGAAACTGATAGGTCTCACTGGGAATTCAGTCTTACCGAGAGGATTCAGCTCAGCCTCATTCTCTCATTCCGTCGCCTCTTATCCTTTCTTGGAACAACATGAACAACTCCTTAATGGGCCTTGATGCTGAGCTTGTTGTTAGAGCGCTTCACATATGGGGGACTGAACATGAATTGATATTGCTTTCAGTCATCCTGTTACTCTTCTTATTTCCCTTAGTTTTTTATATATGCTCTCTTTAAATGTGACAAGATTTGTTGATTAGATTCTCACCATCCTTTACTTGTCTGAGCTACTTTCCTCATCACTCTCCTCTGTTATGTTTTGGCTCCCTCATCATCAGCTGCACTGTCATACTTGTTCCCTCCCTCCCTCCCTCCCCCCTCCTTGCATAGTGCTTGAGCTTCTCCTCCCTCCCTCTCTGTCTCTCATTCATGCACCGGCTGCATCTCGACTACGTTTGTCATGTGGCTCTTTCCGCCGTTCGTCTGCCTGGCCGCGGCTCGGATACACGCCACTGTTTTGTAAGTAGTTAGTCACCTTGTTTTTTTTTTTACACTCTGTAACTCCCTCCTCTTCCTGCGCTTTCAGAACTAACAACTGTTGCTGTCTGCACTGCATGACGGAAGCTTAATGCTAGCATACTGCCAAGCTCAGAGACACAGATGGACAGGGTGATCTCACAGGACTTCAGAGATCTGCAAAGAGAAGATTGTGAAAAGGGATGGATTAGTGAAGTCAGGGAGACGCTGAGGAGTCTCTGAGGAGAGGGAATCACCGGCCATTCTATCTATCATTATTATCTCCTCCTGTCTGGAGTGCCTCAATGTTCAGAGAAGGGACTTCTTCTGACAGGACACCCTTTAATCATACAGGATGTTTGTGTTCGGACAGACTGGCTGATGTTAATGAGCGCTCATGGAGCAAAAGCAGCTTTCTTAGTTAAGTGTTTTTAGACGACAATGGAAGTGTGTCAGGGCTGGAAAATGCTTTTGTCTGTATGCTTAACCTTTTTGATACAACCATAGGTGTTTATGTTCTTTTGTCTTGTCCTAGTCTTTTATACAACATGGTATCAGTCATGTGCTCACCTTTCTCTCGTTTGAATATTGAATTTGTGTTTGAGTAGCTTTCTCAGCTTAAAAAAAAAAAAGAATAGAAGCTATATCTGCTTACAGGGACTGTTGTTTGCACCCTGACTCGTCTCACTGCATTTACAGCACAATCCTTCACAGTCTGCATAGGAAATCCAAACCATAATAAAAGGATCTTTAACAGGATTTCATCCTACTGTAAAAATGGACCAAAGCTCTAAATTGACTGAAATAAAGGAGAGATAAATGCACAGTAAGATTCATCCTGTTCTCAATGCTGATATATATACACACACACACACACAAACATCTAGGTAATGCTTTTTCTGCCAGACCAGTGACAGTGTGTCTGTTGGCAGTGATTTAAACACCAAGTGGTAATGAATTACCAAGTGGAACAAGTAATGGTAACAGTGAATGGTTGGTTATGTTCTTGTTTCCAATCCATTCTGTGCTAATTTCCTATGGAGGATGAGTCAATTTGGCCTTAATTTCAGTCCATTCATGTATTTCACTGAGCAGTAGATTTGTAACTCAACCTTAAATCATCCAGTTGATTTACAGGTGAATAAGAGATTATGGAGTCAAATCTTAAAATGATTAGCAGATGCAACAAATGTAGGCCAAAAAATGTTGAAGGGCTGTTTTGCTTATTTTGACATACCTCCACTTACATCAAGTAATGGCACCTTACCTAAAGGAAAGCAAGAATTGTCCAGTAAAATACGTAAAAATGTCATGGATGATGTCAAAAACACTAGACGGTATTATAGAGAGAGAGACCAATACTTGAACCTGTGCCAAGACGGCCTCATATAGCTTCCATGCCCCTTTACCTCGGTGCACATTTTTTCTCTCTCTCCCCCTTTTCCAGTTTTGAATTGCTTCACAGCAAACTTTCCTCCAGCCAGATGTCTCAGCTAAGGTGTAAATTGGCAGAGTTCCATCGCTCTTTATTCCCATTTGACCTACAGGGGAGCGCTGAGGTTAGGCTGTGACAAAGTGAATCGACTGGGCAACAAAAAACTTGGAAGCCTCCTTCGACAACTGTGGAGACAAATGGAGAAACTGTTGTTGCCAGTGAAAAGCAGTTTTCATTTGAACTAATTTGAAAAATGTTCTGTCGGGATAATTTCTTAATTTCTTAAAATACTGTTGGCCAAAAATGTACAGTCCGTTTCATTACTTGCTTTTATTTCATTCTGGCAATATAAATTAATGTAATAAACATTTTTGCATTTCAATCTGGCATTTTTGTCCACAGTGTTTTGAAAAACTAACACTTACTGGTCTTGCTCTGTAGTTCTGTGAAAAACTTTCACAATCACAGATGGAACACTTGCTGTAAATGTTTACATTTAATTTGTGCCAAGAAGCATATTTTGATGGCATTGCTTTTCATTATTTCTGGAGGCTTTTTTTTTCTCCAAATAATGTCAAGTGGAGGGCATCTTGTTCGTTTTGTAGCTAACTATAACAGATTGGTAAAAACTTTGCTAAAGATCCAACAGGCTTGTTGTGATGAAGGAGTGGAGCCAAAACACAGTTTTAAGTATGGATTCTGTGCCAATTCTTTGTCTGAGCCCAATGCCCATGATGAATTATGATGAGTCTTGTTTTACATACCACTGCTTCAGGGCATAGGTTTTTAAAAAGGATTGATACTAGCCTCCTTTGAGTTCTTGGAGAAGATTTTGTTCCACATACTTTTGAAGCATGCTTTTCAGAAGAATCTGGTTTTCTGGTTGTAGGGTTTCAGAAATTGTGTGGCATAACACTACTCAGCATTGTTTCCCATAGAATAAGATGTGTCTGTGGTGATAGTGGCACCTGGGGGATAATAATTGTGATATCCCAGTGACGTACTATACAAATGGCAGGTGTTGTGGTTTGGTCTGCCAGATGAGAACTGCATGCCTTTCGTGCTAATATGCGCACCTAAAGCTGAAACTGCCGAGGTTAGTTATGGCTGTCTGACGAGGACGGTAAAACTTTATGGTTTTTTTTATTTTATTGACTGTCAGCAACACAGTGGGATTTCAGCCCGAGCAGCTTGTGACCAGTCTGAATAAGACAGCCAGGTCAAATTATGTGCGTGTGTGTGTGAGAGACAGAAAGTTTGACAGCAGGTCAAGTGCTGCAAACAGCTGTACAGTGAAGCAAGCAACATCACAAAACTCCAAGTAGGAGATATGTGTTGTTATGGGAATGAAATTCTGGATCATTATGAAACAGTGGCAGGACAAAGTAGGCAATGGCGGGCCGCCACAGTCTAGTTAATTATGGGGAAACATTGAATGGACTGTTGGTTGACTAAACACAGTCCCAGTTTTGAGGTATTTTTGGACAGAAGACCTGCAGTCACCATGTCCTGCATATTTTTAACCACTTAGAGGTGCACCGGTGCTGCCTAAACAGCTTGACAAATAAGTATAAAATTGTTTAAATCTTTCTATAAGACAGAACATTTATTATTATCTTCAGAAGGACAGCTCCAGCAGTTGAATAGGCTCTAAAGGCAAAAATAAATTTACTTTTGTATTCATAAAATATGAATGTATCTGCTCTAATTTTCTCACATAGGACTTTCTAAGAGGTTTGGTGTGGAATGATTAACATATTACGATAACAGTTTTCAGATTTTACCACTCAACTCATCTCTCTGCGATGTCAGTAAATTAAATGAGAAGTCACAGTGATACTTGTCACTGTGGAGCCCAATGCAATAACCTTCTGCAGCACATGGGCTGTCACCGAAAATACAGAGAGCACTTGGTTGGAGTTGGTCGTTATGGAGACAAGGGAAAGATGGAGCTAGGGAATAACTACAAAAGTGACATAGAGCATCTAGCATATCAGCCACTCTGATTTCTGGGTTAGGCTGTTTTTGCATATTCATGAAGCAGCACATAGGACTGATACATGCTTTTCGTGCAAGTTCCATCTGATAGCGGCAATATCTTTGTCTGTGTGTCATTGACTGTGCCACAAAGCTCTAAATTTTAAGTGATGATTTGTCTGTGGTCGTCCACTGAGCCCTGTTGTGTAAAAGCTTCCTGCGTGTCCTCGTACTCAACCACAGACTTATACTATATCCAACACCATATTTAAGAAAAACACAGGTCTTACGTTTTAAGACAGGCTTGCCTTCACAATACCTTAAATTTAGTGTGATGGATGATGGTGAAAACTAGAGACAAATAGCAGTTTAGTGATTTTTTTTTTTTTTTTCAAAGTGACAAGGTTGTACCCCATACAGTACTGCTGAAATGCCACTGAGCAACACAGTTGTCATTATGTTGTGTGGATACCTTATAGGGTGAACTCCAGAGAAAAATATGCAAGCCAGACAAAAATTCAAACTGTTATTACTGTGTCAAAGCAGCAACTCACACTCTGTGTCTCAGCGAAAAACACTAGTGAGCTAGAGTTGTGAGTCCCATGGAAGGGAATTTTACAGGTAGCAGATGGACCAACAGCTGTTGTTCACTAGGTATGACGTAAGGATTGCAGTCAACATAGATCACAGAGGCAGGGACATGCGTGCAATGGCACCTGTAAACACCAGACTGGGAATTGAAGTCAGCAGAAATGTGCAAAGCAAAGTGTTAGGCTGATACTGGAGGAGCCTCTAATGAGAAATACAACTACAGGTTTGATAATTATTCTTACGAGTGCAAGAGTGTAAAAAGAATTTTCTTTTCATTAACTACCCTGCTGTCATTTGTCCATTGAGCCTTTAACTAGTGAGTAATCCAGCTGACCTGCTTAAGTCAACTTGAGCTGGTTTTATTGGACAACTTCCAGGTCTGTTGCTCTGAGAGAGTGTGGGAGTAACACTAAGAACCAACAGAGCATCGGATGTATAATTCTGTCTTTAACCTTCTTCACCTTTAGAAACACTCTCCCTGAACTTTTGCTATTATGAAAATGAGCCTCAACTGTCTGGAGCAGTACTCTTGACTCTTAATCTTTCCTTCATGGCACGCATGACACAGAAAGCTATGCTACCTACCCAAGAGCCCTGCACTGTCTAAAAGAAAAATGACATTTCTTCTTCCACCTGTGTCTCTTGAGCTTTTTTTTAGACATGAACTTAAGAGAATGTCGGCGTAATGGGCTCTGGGCTCTGGACTCTGGACTCTCAACAGAGATCAAATATTTGTGTTTACAGCACGCACATAAGATAACTAAAACGCAGTGTGTTGGTACCATCTCAGTTACAAATATACTCAATCAGACCAAGTTATAAAGGGGAGGCTTAGATACAAAGGTACAAACTGCATTTATTCACTAATGTATGGGTTTAATCACCACAGGACCTCCAGGGATTTATACTCCACATTCCAATTTTGACAGGTCATTTTTTCCATTCTTAAGTGATTCAATTGGCTCATAAAAAATTCAAGGCTCCTGAAATGACTGTGGCTAATTGCATAACCCTATCAGATGCTTCTTCTGGGGAAAACTTAATGCCGAACGTTTCTTTGGATTGAATCTGAAAAGGCAGAACAGTTTTGCGTTATTAATTTTTCTTGTATGTATAGCGACACTTGGAAGTCTTGAAACACATCACCTCGAACAGATCCTGCAGCAAAAGGAGGATTAAATTTGAATGGGCTGAGCAATTTCAATACACTGACAGAAAATCTGCACCTTCCTTCACAGTTGACATTAAATCCACCAACAGGATTAGGAGAACTATTACTCTCCAGTTTATTTCAACATGCAGGATGCCAGGAAAAGATGGATGTTTTCATATTCCTCAACTGAGCACCGTGCATGTATTGTCAAATGTAAAACATGTTACATTGACCAGTGAAATATGCACATGAACATACAAGAAACAAGACTGTCATGACTGACCGTTAAACCTCAAACCACCCAGACTCACTACAAGATAAAATAGCATTCATGGTCATCATTGTGTCGGAGTTTTGGTTTCTGATATAACACTGGCTTTTCTACTCAGAGGAAGACAATTAAGTTCCCAGTGTGCTAAAGGCCCTCTGAGTTGCAATACAACAGCACCGTTTTACTCTGAAACACATTTTTTTCAATGGCTTGCACCATGCAAGAACAGTTTTTCGTTGGGGCGAGCAAAGCGCACTAGAAGTGCAGCAAGTTCTTCCAATAGAAACAAAACATCCAGCTTAAAAACTGAAAACTCCTCCTCCTGTTTTGCTCTGAACTAAGTAGCAAGTGCAGCGCAAATAGCTTTCTATCTGAAAGGGCCATAAAAGCTTATATTTGTGTAATGATGCTCCATCTGTTGTACTTATGTTTATACGGAATATTATTGAGCAATTACAGTTACAATTTATACAAGAAATGCCATCTACCACATACTGTAACCCAGATGAATTAAAAACTTTTTGTATTTGCTCGACTGTATGTCCGGTAAACAGTTGCTTCGATAACAAGATCTCATGGTGATTTTAAGCTTGAATGAGTTCATATGTCTCAAGTTTGTGTATTAAAGTTTCCACAATGTTGAGGAGACTTCTTCAAGCAAAGCTAACAAAATGATCTGTCTTCTTCTCTCCCTCTGTCTCACTCCGTTTCACCCTCCTGTCACCCTCCCTCTTCGTTGTTTCCCTCACACTCATACACAATGATTATCTTCCTGACTCTGTTTCTGCTTCCTGGTCTCTGTAGGTTCCAGCGGTAGGTGCTCTCTGCTCCACCAGCTTTGACTCGATGGCTGCCACAGCTGCTGCTTGATTCATTGCTGTGAGTATACTCCTTTTTTGTAGATGTGTGTCTGTGTGAGTGCATATTGGTCTGTTTCTCCCATGTCCTCAGGCTTTTAATGGTTCTTTAGCTAGCAAATGCAGCACACACACACTTGAAATAATGGCTTACAAAATCTTAATTTTATCCTCAGCAGTAGATGTCTCCCTGTGGCTTTATTTGCTGTACTGTTTTGTACTGAGATACATTTTTGTGACTCTAAATGTTGATGCCAAGTGAGACTGGTAACTCCCCATGGACCAGAGTCATGTAGTGATTAGTCTCCTGTCTCACTGTGTTTATTATCCTGCTGATTCCACTCGGTACAGATCCAGCACATTCTAGTATTAGTAAGACAAGACTGGCTTTTTCCAAAAACAAAAGCTGTGTGCATGAAGACTGTGTTCCTAACTTAATGACTGACACACTTATTGATATTTATTACAGCTACCCGACTCACTCTGTCCATATTTGATACAGTAAATAATGAAGCCAAAACAGCTGTTGTAGAAATTTTGGACTAAATGGTTTCTGAACAGCCGTTGTGCATAATGTCCTGAATAACTGGATTAGTTGAGATGCACAACAATGGAGGAACATTGTGTGAACATTAGATTATGATACCATGTGGGGGTACTGGACTGTTGTACCAGTTCAACATGGTAAATGCAGCATGCCAGAAATGAAAACTTAATGATTTTACATTGAACTATGGCAGAAATAAAACTATATGGATTAGTTAAACAAGATAAAAGCATTACCATAGGACTTAATCCATGCAAGTGTTTCAGAAACCACACCAAGGCAATTTCCTGTATATGTAAATATACTTGGCAATAAAAATAATTCTGATTCTGATTCTGATTCTGAAAGTGTATAACAGTCCAGAGCATGGACAGTTTCACCTGCTATTTGGCTTCATGTAGGTGCAGTGGCAAGAATTTTGATTTATATTTAGAAATAATAGATGAGCCTCCTCCGCATTATTCAGGCGAGAGGTGGAGCAGCAGGGTGCAGCAGGCAGAGACAGGAAGTGACGTATTAACTCAGCTGTGTAGATCATGCGATCATGGTTACAGTACCCCGACAAATTTTTCAGCTCTTATCACCACAAACTCTCTTGACATCTTCATTGGTGTCTTCTACGCGTTTTAATCGTGAGCTATTTGTTTTCTTTTAGTTTTTTGCATTTTTGCATCTGTCGCGTTTTAGAAGCATCATCAAACCCCCCATTTGCTCGTGGTAAATCCAGCGGGGAACCCCTGCTGTCTTCACACTTTTTGTCTTCTCCTGGATTTAAAGTTCCTAGAGTGTCTCACTCGGACATGATGAGCCTGTCCTATATTTTCCACTTAAACAACAGTCATAACAGACCAATCTGATGTTTGTAGTATTTATTTTATGTGAATAATTTTTTGTCCATTGCATGTGATTTATTAAAGGTGGCCAGCCATGCATTATGGCACTGTGCTTTAACTGGGCACTCAATTGAGAGGGTGCAGATTTATCAATGGATTCGTCCTACTGACTTCAGATTAAGTGTAAAGCAGTTGTGGACAACAGATACTGTCAGAATCAGTGCACTCTGCACTTGGCACCAAAATACCACACAGATGCACAAAGTTTATTTCAGGGTGAGAAAAAACTGAAATGTCAGAGCAGCTTGCACCAGTCGCGGCACAGCCGTGAACATACGGCCCAGAAGGTCAGAGGTTACTACTCTGTTACTGAAAAACTGATCTAGTGAATTTAAATGTGTTTTCATTATGGGACTGTTGGGCCTTGGCAGAGGCATGGACTCCTACTTAGTGCCATTCTGACTGCTGGTTGGTGCTGGGCAGGTACAGCTTTTTTTTTGGCAGAAAAAAGCCACCTGTTTGTGCAAAGCTGGAGAAAGCAGCGAGAGGGAATCAGAAAAATAATGTTGTCTTGCCATTAAACCAAAAGAATAACATAATAACACACACTAAAATGCTCTGCACAGTTGAGTGAACTGCAAAGTTCTCTGATTATTCACTGTATATAAATCCTTGAATGCTTAGTTTTAATGCTAATTGTTGTGAGGATTTTATCGATGACATTGTCCTTCCCTTATTATCTTGCTAATGATCTCTGTTTCCATATGCCTCAGTGCCAGCTTGGTGAAAAAGCAGCCATTTGTGTCGTTGTGTCTCAGCAGGTTTGGGTCCTGCTCTGTTAACATGTGCTCCGTCTCCACCACAGATGTTACTGTGCTTGTATGAAAATAATAGATTCATGTGCTGCACTTGACATTTTTACAAAGAAACACTAGAGAACCTTCGTCTCTTTGGTTTTGCTTTTCTTTGGTGCTTTGTTTTGAGACCTTAAAGACACATAAGCACACACGCAAACACTTGGAATGAACTGTATGGGGGAAATAACTTCTTCTGCAATATACTGTAAATCAGAGGACTTTATTTGGAATAAGGATAGCCCGGGGAGGCCAAGTGCTACAAGGGAAAGAATGTCCTTTGCGTAGTTCAAGGATGTTTGGTTGATACAATTTTTGCAGAGAAATCATGGGATCTCAAAAAAATTGCAAACTCTTATAAATATCTCAGGGACTGGTTGAATTTATGATAATTTCAAGGCTCCTCTGAGATACTGAAGATTGCAAATGTTTGTGATATTGATGCTGATGCTGAAACTACATATTTTTCATCTCTTCATGATGCCAAGGGAAAAATAAAAAAAAATGTTACTTAGCAGCAAACACTTGCAGCAACCAAATGGTCCTCACAAAGATAATAAGTACAGGAACAGACACACTCATGCACCCAGTCAAATGGTTTGGGGCCAGTCAGAGGAAGAAAGGAGGATGATATGCTTGTTCAGGTAAAGGCATGCAGGGGGGCTTTGCCTTCTGTGAGCCTATACAAAGCATTCAAAAAGCTTTTGACCCATAGATAGCTGCTCCTCTTCGTCCCCTTTGCACTTCACCTGAAAGCAATATGGTGGCGTAGGATGACATGCGCCCGCTGCATCTGCCTTCTCCGGGGTCCCTTGGTATCTGCTGCTGCTGTTTTGTTTTTGCTCTTGGCAGGGTAAAGCATGGAGGTGTTGTGTTTACTGTAATTGGATGATGTGGTATTCCCTTTGAGCTCTTGATGCCAGCAGTTGTTTTTCTTGGCCCACACCTCCAGTGTTGTGCCAGTTCACACTTAAAAAAGATCTTGTTAAAAGTTCAGTTCATGAAAATTAACTAGTTCACGTTCATAGTTTTATTTTCATAAGTTCACAGTTCCAGTGTGGACTGTAGTGGAAACTGTATTTTCACTGTTTGTTGCCACTGTTCTTCAACACTTACCTTCTGATTCATGTTAACACTCCTCTTATGAGGAGTGTGGGCTGAGCCACGAGGCCTGTGTGCTGTTCACTCGCTCCCGGTTTTTCACATGATGGCCGATACGATGAGGATAAAAAAAAAACATTGCTGTTCATCATTTCATTTTGTAAACTGAATCAGTTTACAAATGAAAATGAAACTCAAAAAATATTGAACGCGTTCATGCACAACACTGACACCTCACTTTCATCAAAACCACTACGAGACAAATGAACCTTCATACTACAAGAATGAAAGCTATATGTGTCTATCCAAAACAGAAATACAGTAAACAACTATTCACTGATTAGGGATTGGTTGTTGTTATTGCTGTTGTTGTGATATTGAGCTGCCTGGATGGGGCAAAGCCTGCTCAAACATGATTGGTCAAATTAGAAACAGAAAACATAAGACTTCCGGCTCCAAAATCTTTTCCCTTGCCTACAGATTCTGCACATTCACATGCAAAATCTGTTCATAGAGTTCAATTATTTTTTGACTAAGACACAAGTAATGGCAACTTATTGAAGTTGGTTTTCAATATAAAGCTAAAATTCTTTAAGTAGTACAATGATTTTAGTTTCTCTTTTACCCTCCTGTTCCTATTTCTTTCATCAAAGTCGGTCACGTTTTGGAATAAATCCCGATTTCACACAACACCATAAGGCAGCTGTGAATGTTCTCCTAACTTGAGCCAGATTGGATTAGCATAGCAATGCTCCAGAGAGCACAGTAAGCAGGCAGAGAAACGGACAGAGCCGTGGTTAAATCGTTAGTGAAATAAGCCTGTCCCCCCATTACCATCAGTCTTCAGTCCAACTCCACCATGAAGAAAAGAGGGAGGGGGTAGTTTCTACACCCACAGAAACCACTGTTTCTTTTTATTGGTGGTAATTGCGAACTGTTATCAAATCTGCCCCCCCCCCCCCTCTTTTCTCATTTGTCTCCGAGTTGAACACTGTAGCAGAAGCAGGCGATTGTTCTTGGAAGAAACTAGGACAAGCTTTTTTTCCAGCAGCTTCGGTTTTGTCTTGGGGCTGTTTCTGTCTTTTGCAGCTTCCTATATATTCTGCCTATACACTGTCTTTCTCATGCTTGCACTTCAGAAGGACTAATTAAGGCAGAAGTATGCTGGAGTTGAATTTAAAAGTACCAGGAGTACTACTTTATTCATCTTTCCCTTACCTAGTAGTCTTCTAAAATACTTAGTATATACAGTATATTATACTTGTTCTTTTGATGTTGACCTAAGTCTGACAGCGCCAATATTTTGTAGTCTTTCAATAATTCTTAATAATGGTTTAGATCTTAAATAGAGCAAAGAATAAAGTGGTTGAGAAAGCAGCTGATAGAAAGGGAAAGCTAAACTGTTAAGTTTCATAGCTATTAGCACATTAATAGTACATTCATTGACAGGACGACAACGTGCTGTCTGCTCTGCCTAAAATAGCAAAGGCAACTATATTTCAGGCAGTAAGATGTATTTGTGATATTAAAGTCCTGAAGCCATGAGAATTTGCTGTGATCCGAACTGGTTGCTGTTCAATGCATCCTCACTGGAATCCCAGAAATACCCGGTGATGCTACCCTCAACAGCGAGGATGTTCGTTAGGAATCGGGGAAGAGAAAACCATCCTCTCTTCTCCACAGCCATCACCAACCTGCCCCTGGGTAATCACTGTGTCAGTTTTACTCTACAGTGTGGAGACTATGAGCGATTGAAACTGAGAGAGTAAGTGTGTGTGTGTGTGTGTGTGTGTGTGTGTGTGTGTGTGTGTGTGTGTGTGTGTGTGTGTGTGTGTGTGTGTGTGTGTGTGTGTGTGTGTGTGTGTGTGTGTGTGTGTGTGTGTGTGTGTGTGATATAAGAAAACTGTTTGTGAGAGAAAAAATCTGATGATGACACGCTTGTTATTTATAGCCCCACATCCGGATTGTACATTAATACAGACCTGCTGTGTGTAGAAGGTTTTTGTATATATTGCACATTAAATCCTTTTTTTCTCCTTTTTCCAAAACCAGATGATAAATACAGGAGTGAAATTATATGTGACAAAAAAAAAAAAAAAAGGCTATTTATTAAAGATGGTCAAAGAAATGTGGTTCATGTTTGACCAGGGCAAGCAAACCACCATTGAGTTTCCCACTGAGCAGACTACAGATCTGTCTTATCGCCCTCTGCCTGACAGTTTTCCTTTGGGTTTATGTTAAAGGTTATTTTTTGTTCCCTCTTGCCACCACTGTGATTTCTAAAGTAGTGTTATGAAAGGGAAATAAATGTACCACATCATAGTCTGCATAGGACTTTGGACACTTGAGATGTTTTTCCTCTGCATAAATGGCTCACCGAAAACTAAAAAAGGACAGAGCTGACAATGATCATGTTGCACATTTGTACCTGCTCCAGAGACAAAGAATTTGGGAACAATAAGGAGTCACGCAGTGTGATTTTTTGTTTTTTTTGTTTTTTTTTCCTGGAAAACATTTTGTTCCTGTTCAGAATTTGTGATCAGGTAGAAGTTATGCACATTGTATTTATTTGCAAAGCTCCCATTAATAGTATCCAATAGTTGCATATACTCCTTCACAAATACATGCTGTATTAATTGTGTATGCTGGCTTTGCTTTGACTTCTGAACATTTTGTCAAGCCCATAGAGATATACTGTATTTCCAGTGCGTCAAACATCTTGGCCGATTTGCTTTGCGTTGAACTCGCCAAGAAATAGACCTAGCCTGTATTATTTAGATTTCTTCTTCTCTTTAATTTCCTGCTGACTAGATGAGGAAGGAGGTGCTTTGATGCCTTCAGATGGTTAAAAACAACAACAACCCAGTTGGTCTTTTAACAGAAATGATGTAGGTGTTTATTTGCATGTAGAGCAGGGAATTGAGACCCAATCACACGTGGCCACTCAGGAGGCTTGTGGAGATGCATTCTAATGCTAGTTGTGAACGGGCGTACTTAAAGCTCAGATCAAATCACCCGAGACACATTTTAATGCCAGGAATGAACAAGGCCATATATCCTGTGTTGTCTTTGTGTGTAGTTTGCACTCCCACACATCCCACACATCTGGCTGTGCCTGCTCTGCCCCTCTGCTGGTGTTTGTCTGGAGGCCAGCGGGTTGGTCTCCCCAGAGACCCACACTGGCTCTTTCCCAGACCAGACTCCAACAACTCTCCCAGAGCTTGCACAATACCAAACACTGCAGTGGAATGCTGTTGCTTTCCTTTTTTCCTTCTTTTTTTTTTTTTTTTTTTAGCTCTGCTCTCACTCTGTCATTGAGTTTCTGGTACTGATACTCTCTCCCTGACTCACATGAATACATCAATGTGCTCTTTTTTCCCCTCCAATAGACCCAACTGGCACGTTAGGAGCTGGAATGTTGAATTAGTTATAATAATAGCTGATGAGAATTGGCAGATATGAACCTAACCTTAAGTATGTATATCAGTTTTTGTCATAAGAGTTTGATAACATCTTAGGAATAATTGTTTTTAATTTATATATCAGCTGATATTTTGTATTTTTTTTTCTCTGTCTTATATCGGTATCAGCCCCACAAGAATTCACACAAGTCAGGCTCTATAGTCTACCCCTATAGACCTGACCCTACCGCCACCTTTCTGCCACATTCCTGATTTGTCTTCTTTTCCCTGCACTCAGTCTTCAGGCTGCAGAGATAACATCTAATAATTTAATCAAGTGGCTCTTCTGACAGCCTTCACCACGATGGAGACTTTTTAGACTAATTGTTTTTATGTTAGTTTCAGGGTAAAGAATAGATGAGGAGAATGGGACGTTCCTCATACACATGTTCTTACATGTACATGTGTGCTTTAATCACAAAACCTTAACTTTTGTGGTGCAAAAAAACCCATATAGAGCATTTTTGTTTTTGCTGCTTTAGACGTCGCTGCTTTAGACATCATCGGACTTACTCAGCCGTGTTTCAACATCCTAAGGCTAGGATTTCCACTGGACATATTGAAACTCAACAGCTTTTTCCAAACTTGTGAAATTGTTAAACAACTGACAGTTGGGACTGCGGAGGGATAATGACGAACCTCACTACTACAGTGAGGACATTGTTTTGACAAGATCTGGTTTTGAGTTGCCTGTTCCAAGTCCGATCTGTCAGTGAACAAGCTATAGGAGATTTATACTGATGTTGTTTGGTGTTCACATTATTCATCACTGTCTGTCAGCACTACTACTAATAGGGCTCGTTTTCAGTTTGTTTACTCTGCAGAGGACAAGAAATGGTATCACAAAGGAGAAATATGTTTTACCTTTCAAGAACATTAAAAGCATCCTAGCTTATCGAAATTGCCTTAATAAATTATGGCATTTTTAGTTGTGTGTTCATAACGTATGCTCCTCTGTACAAATTGTTTGTCATTTTGTCATGTTTTAAGGCTTTTGTGACTGTCACACACAAAACAGCTGCAGCACTTTGGCATAATGACACGCAATTCCTATCTGCACACACACACACACATAGAGAGCCAGCCACTTAGTACATCATAGTGGATTCAGTCCATTACACTCAGTCCATTCTGTGTTTCATTAATATGAATGAGCCCTTGATGCAGCATGAACGGTATAAAGACCAATCCACAGTGAGAGCCGCTCCTCCGGCATTTGTAATTCCTTTTTATGTATCATAGCTCAGTATTAAGTTTTCATACCATCAGTGGTCCCAAAATATTTAATAGTTCCTAAATCTTTACAGTCGTTGGCAGTTGAAAGATCTTGTCGGGAGCTGTCATCAGAGTGAAAAATGTAAATACAAACATGATCACAACAATCATCTATACACAGATGGTGCCTTTTTCCCATGTGTTTTTTAATCTCAAAGCGCTGGCTGTGATTTTTCTTCTCAGACAAAATACATTCTTCTCTCTACATCCCTCTAACTTTCTCTCTTTCTCACTGACTGTCGCTTGAAGGACTTTGATGCTGTGGCCGTTGGATTATATTTGTCAGAATTTTTACTGGTTAATGCTTGCAATACATAAGATTTATCATTTTTTCTGGGCATTAATAGAGTATAGTTCCTTCCACTGAAGTAACTACAGTAAGATTCTTAGACTTAGGTCAAATAGTATAGCTTCTTTCAGACATTCACTGAAGTCCGAATGATCTCTGGATATTCTCTTGAGGGGCTGTATTAAAAACTAAAGGAATACCTCAGTATCTCAGGACGAAAAAGTGGTGCCATATTTGTAGAAGACACCGACGAAGATGTCAAAAGAGCTTTTGGTGATAAGAGCCGATGCTGGTATTGATGTGCTATATACAAAAACATTGCAGCGGCATTAATATGTTACATCCTGCCTCAGCCCGCTGAACGCAGCAGATTCCTTTGTTGTTGTGAACGTGTGCGGACTTTCTCTGGAGTTCATGTCTGAAAACAGCTTATGTGAGAGTAAATTAGATCAGAAATAGGCTCGTAAAACTTCTACTTGTACTCAGAACCAGCTACGAAACAGTTACAGCTGAACTTGGGTGGACCAATTCCTCTGTGTCTCCTCTCACCTCTTTTCTCTTGTCTGGCTCTCTGGGGTGGTCTGTGTGTTGTCAGCTCGCTGGCTTGTTTGGATTGTGAATGCTCTCGGGACGTTCTCTAGATTACCATGTCACTATATGTTGGTACATAAATCTCACAGTAAAGTCTGTAGTTAGGGTTTCGTTTTACTTTTTGTGTGTGTGTGAGATGTTTGTGTGAGATGTGGGTTTGCTTTCCACCAGGCGTTTTTTTGCTCTCTGCAGCATTCTGTGTAGATCACGTGAATTTTAAAGTTATGACTTAGCCTCGAAATCAGACCAATCAGTGAGCTCATGTTTATTTACTTTCACAGATAGGTTTGCCCCCCTCGTGTTCAGACAGATTACCATCCGTCTTTCCAACCGTTAATCTAAAATAGGCCAAGTTTGATACAATCACTGAAAGAGGAGCGCCGCTGAGGCATTTTTTGTTAACGAAGATGGCTGCTTCTAATGTGGGGAGGTCTGTTGAATCTGCTTAACAGAAGATTTTAAGTTTAATTCATCAACTTGTCATGCTGGTCACTTCAGATGTCACACAATGCACTGCTCTAATTAGTTTTAGGTCTACCCAATTGCATCAAGAGGCAATTTGGTCTGCGACTGTTGATAACCCCCCTTGAAAATGAGTTGAGGGTTTCGAGACCAGTTCACAAATGCAAATTAATCTGGTGATGACAGGGCCAGTAAAAGATTATGCTGGACAATCTGGTCAATCAGTCACTGGTCGGTCTTCTTGAAGAACAGAGTGGAGGTGGGATATCAATGCTGATCATTTATCTTGTGTGTGGAAGTTTAGAAGCACTGTAAATCTGGTCATTATTGTTTTATTAGATAGCAGTCTTGCATTGAACCTATTAAGATATGTTGAGACGTTTGTAGCTATGCATGTAGCTAACTGCTTTGAACAGTAACTTCTGAGTAGGGACTTTTTGTTAGAAATCCAAACTTTCATTTGAACATGGGAAAAGTTAATATTCAAACAGCCGAGGGCGGCCACTGTTAGCTTGATATATTGACCTTGATCCTCCTGACAGACACCAAAGCATCTGAAAAGCATGTGCTGTTTAATGTTCTAGAGCAGTGGTGTCAAACTCAATCACAGAGAGGGCCAAAATTAAATACTGGGACTACGTCGAGGGCCAAACAGGGTCAGCATTTATTAAACAGGATATTGGATACAGTGCAAAAAGAAAACACATTTAGGTAGGCTACATTCTTCTTTTATGTACATGTAACAGAGCCTTGAGTTTGACATGTAGGTTCTAGACAGTACATGGTAGAGTAGCAAACAAATGTAAGGCTGTTTGTCATCTTCTCTTCTCATCTTTGTACCATATGAATTGTGTGTCATGTCAAATTCATTTGAGCCTGATTTTGGGGAAAGTGACAGCCCTACTTATCATGCTGTTTAAAGTTTGTTGTCCATTTCTATGGTAGTTTAAAAATATGAAAATACTGACATGATACATTTGTACTTTCTCCTCCTGACTATTGTTGCTGTGTTGTGCTCTTTTTTTCTTTTTGTAACCTAGTTTTACAGTTTTTAGTTTTCAGCAAGTAAACACATCTCCTCACAGGTCAACACAAGAGACAGGCCGCCTATAAACTGCTCATCATGGTTTCATGGTGTGTTTGTTCCTTGCACAGACGTCTTTGTTTCAGCTGCTCACTGCTCTGTAACTTTAACTGTAGCCAACGATTTTTTACAGGCAGTTCTTTCTCACACAAATCTCCCAAGTAGAGACAAAATAAGTCTCAGTGTTTTAGAGTGTTTCATTCATACAACCCAGACAGAAGTCTAAACAAGCTTATGACTTCCATGGGCTGTGACTGGTATCACATGATAGTGTTGTTGGCAACAACCGTAACATACACAGTGCCTGGAAGAGTGCATTTCATTTATTGTTCCAGTCCTTGCTTAATTTGTGGACTGCTATTGAAAAATCCATTTGCATTAGACAAGGGTGAATAATAGAAATAATAATGACAATAATTATATGAATTTTGCAAAATGTTGCAATACCTGTAATTATTAAATTATAAAAACAAATGTTTTGGCCTTTGGGCCAGTGAAAATATACAACATTGCAGTCAAAGGAAGGCCAACAGTGAAAAAAACATTATGTTCAAATAGCTGAATCAGTCAACTAAAGACACATGAATCTCTTAGCCTAATAAATCTTATTTGGAGACTGGCTGCTTGTAATGGTTGGATATTTATCTGATCTATGGAGCTCATATATTTTAAATTGTATTCACACTCTCTCTGAGAATCCATTTTATTTTCCTTCAGCCTTTGTTCAATCAAAACCTGTGAACATGGAGATCCCTCTCAAGTGTATACACTCCCCCATTCATTGTAAGCGTAATAAAAGTTTATTATAGCAATAATATTGCAAATTTTCAGTACTTGAATGACGGATAGAAAGATATGAAAGCTCAGTCTTGGCTCTTCTCCATTTAAGGCTCGATCTGGGACTTAAACCCGCCTTTTTCACTTTCAGTGTCACTTTCAGCTGTCATACGCTGTCGAAAAACTAAAAAGTTACTAAGCAGAGATTACTTTTTCCATTCAATGGAACCTGTGCTTTACTTTTAAATAAAAAAACGCAAGCTTCATAGTTAATTTGACCCAAAACACAGATTCAGGAGCTAGGGAGAGTCGTATACTTGTCGAGAACCTACTTGAAACTGAAGTGACATTCAGTGGAGTCATTTCAATCTTTTTGACAGCGTCTGTCTGTGGATCGAGCTGAAAGTTGGTAGAAATTGGGAATTATGTGGAGCAAGTCATTCATGACTCAGAATGGGTTTGCCCCTGAAATTGAAAACTAAATCACATGGTCACATAGCTCAGGAAGATATTTGCTGAATCTGTCATTGTCACATACTATAGGAAATGTCATTCCAAATGACTTGTCCCTTGGCTGTCTGATTTTTTGTTTTTTTCTTTACAACTTAAGATGGTTTATGCTTAAAGAGACATGTTATGCGCCATCAGCACCCATGACTAAGTGAAGAGAATAGTCAATGGCACCCACTGACTATACGTGTTGCTTTAATGGCTGCATGGGAGAGACTTTTGAAGGTCATCATTTTAAATCCCTGGATGAGCTGAGAAAATGTGAGGGAAGGAAGCAGTAAGTGCAGCCTGCATTTTATTTGCTGCTGTCAGAGTGCCCTTCACCAAAGTGCCGAACTGAACTGCTCAGAGCCTGTCGCTGTGCAAGATGTGCTCCCAGCTGTGGCTGTGGATATTATCCCGGACAATGACTGAGTGAAATGATAAGATAGGTGAGGGATGGATTGAGGTGTGATAGGTAAAGATCAGGCCAGAGCCATAAATATACTACATTCATATTGTATTCTTGTATTACCTTATTGCAGAAGTAGCAGCATCTGTGTATGTCAATTAATAAGAAATTACAATTCCAGTTTTTTCAAATAAAAACAATTAAAAGGGATACAAAATATTGATGAATATGGAGATACAACTCTCTACATTAAAATGTTCTCATTAGTTTTATGAATGGTATTATTATTATGATTATTATTAATTACTGTATCATTTTATTTATAATCTTTATCAATGCTCAAAGACACTTTACGTAGGTTGGAAACAGAGAAAGCCAAGAAAAGCTAATAACTAGAAATATAAAGGACACATTATAATCATATATTAAAGTGAAGTATAGGTGAGACTAAAGTGGACACATTATATAATATTTACCTTTTACAATTAGCAGAAATTTGACAAAATTGGCTTGTTTTGTTTTCAATGGCAATTTGTAATTTATTGCAACCTTCATAATATTCCTTATTAAAAGTCTCACTGAGTGTTTGTTACCATGCAAGAAAAGTAGGCAGTCTATATTCAACTGAAAATGGAAACAGTTTAGAAAGCATGTTCCAGCCCAAATAATAATGTGTCAGGCTTTAATATTCTTTCAACTGCGTTTGTTTGTCTAATAACTCACACAAACAAAAAATAACTTAAATACACCAAACATGCAGCTCAACCATAATTACCAGTAGCATGAAGTCTGGTGTGGTTGAAAGTAGCATTGGTTACTTACTGTTTTCCTGACAGTAATGCGGTGTGGGGTGTTGGCTGATTTGGTAACATCTTGATATAATACTGTAAGGCTAAATGACAGTTCTATTTTGATTCTTTTGACTTATGATGATTATGCTGGATTACTCTTGCCTTAACTGTGCACAGCTTTCTCCCACTGCCGAGCTTCTTCCACTGCATTTCTGTTCCTATTTCACATCTATTCTGCTCTTGTCTGTCCCAGTGCCACGGCTGTCTTATCATTCAAGCCCCCTGCCACAAAGCGGCAGAAAATCCTATATCCCATCTCCTCATGGCTTCAGCTTTCAGCCTCAGTTATTCCACTATTATGTTCCAGGCTCAGCGTGCTCTCACTCACGCTCTGTATGAACGTGCTCTGGGTGGGAAATGAACTTCAGTCCTCTGCGTGCTGTCTTTTCTCAGGGGAAAACATTGCCTCTCTGTGGAGAGGTGAGTGTGGAAGAACTTAATAGAACTTGGTTTTGATGCCCCATTTCTTCACATCTCAGTCTTTCCATCTATTATTATTTTCAGTGCTCCCAGTTTGTAGTGTCTGTTCTCTCTCTGTCTCCCCCGTTCACTGGTATTGCAAGTCTCACAACCTCATATGAATCTTAGGACTTCTCCTTATACCCAATGGCTCATCCCAGAATAACCATGCTTGTGCTATACATCAATTTGTCCTTCGCTTTAATGCAAAACTGATGTTTAAGTACAAATTCACGGTTGCTTTCTAGGCATTTTTACGGAAATGTGAGCATCATCTTAGTGATAAAAAAGAAACACCACATTGCTGTGGTTTCACAGTATCATAGAAAGTCCCAGAGATACTTTCTTAGACTGTGAATGTCCATATGCTGGACTGGAGACACGCTGGACCAACAATTTTGGTGTGGATCCGGGTCAGGATTTCTTATTCACTTTTTTTTTTACATCTGGTTTTTCAACGTTTTCACAATTTTCCCAGGGAATGATTCATTGATTTTAATGAGAGTATTTGATTCAGCTTGATTAGATTTTAGGTGACAGTTGGGCCTTGGCAGAATATGAACTCGATAATTTTGGTGACCTCGTCAGACATTGAGCGAGTTGTGCCGCTTCTCTCTGTGTCTGACAGACACTGGTAGTTATATACCTTAACTCTGTGATGTTGTCTGGTATACCACACCCTGGAATTACAAGGCAACATCATATTTACCTCCCAAAGCCGCTCATATAAATTCAAATGTTACTTGTGTGCAGTGTGGCGAGTTGGTTGTATTCTGCAAAGACATGGGGGACTTATCACAACTGCTACTGGATATCAGTCTGAGTTTCAATGCATTTTTTCAGAGAAGTTACACATATACATAAACTCACACCTAGAGACCCAATAATCAATTGTCCCTCTTCCCATCTAGCGAGCCAAACAACCAGTCACTGTTGAGTCAGGATCTATTTAACCAATGTGGGTAGAGATGAGATTGCAGTGGTGGCACTCTTCTCTGGCTGATATCTACTGGTTGCTAAATGCACGGTGACATCTTGGCAGTCTGTCTATGAAAGGTCTCTGAAAGTGCTTTATCTCCCTCATGATGAGTATTTCTCTGACGTGTCAGTTCACTGAGCTATAACTTCTGGGGGAAGTGATGAGAGAAGCCTCAGGTGTATAGGATGAATGAGAAGGATGAAAGGATGGTGTACGTATGGGAGTTAAAAAAATAGGCTGTTGAAATTCAAAGACTTACCCTTGTGTAGCATTGTGTTATGTAGTCAATACAAAGGTACATTATTGTGTGCTATCTTTGTTTTAGAACTGTAATAATTGTTATTGGAGTATGTATTCATCTCAATTATCATATTGATCTGTGTCAAGTCATAGTGACAATCTAAATCTTATACTGACACTTCCTCTTGATGCACATCCATCAGAGGTAAAATGTCATTTTGGGTGAATTCCTATTTGTGGTAAAGATGATGACTAATACACGTGTATTGCACAGACTGGCTCGTAGTTTGTGGTTTATGGTGAGAACATAGTGTACCTGTTGCAAAAAAAATCTGTTTCTATAAAAGTCTGAGACAATGGTCCTACTTCTCACTTACTTGATTTATTACATCAGTAAAGAATGTCATGCGAAGTTTATGATCTCAATTGTTTCTTTCAAGTCTTCATTACAGCATGATGAGGACTAAATTATTAAATTATAGTAATTTTTACAGTAAAATAGATGTCAAAGCATAGTTTGGTTGTCATGCTAACCCCCACTCCCAAATATGGTAACTTCCTGGTTGAAAAAAAAAAAAAAGATGTCCCTGGCCAGAATGCCAAGTGGGGCTTCAAAACAGCAGTTCACAAACCAATGGGTGACTTTATGGTGGGATGCCACTTAGGTAAGAACAATGTAATCCCATTATTAAGTCAAAAATGATTTTACCTGCACTAAGTAATACAACTCTTGCTCCACTGTAAGCAAACTATTCTCTCCTTAGTTGTCAAATTGTACATGCTCCAATCATTTACATTGGGTTGGAACACAGTTACACAACCATACTGCCTTCTTGTCTTTGTATGCTCTGTGATGATTGTTGGGATATAAGATAAGTAATTGTCATGCTGAGAGTTTATCTGTTCCTCTATTGCACTGCGGTTGCAGCCACCTTATTGCTAAGATCAAGACTGCTTCACTGCATACTAAACTTAAATGTCACACACAGGGGGAAATCTTTTTTGGATGAGTCTCACTGCGGTAGTTTTCAGTAAATAAAATTCTATCCCACCAGTCGCTGCTCAGAAGTTATTCTTATCCCTGTATAGATGTGGGTCTCACTTGGCAGTCTCAGGGCTGCTTGGTGGTAGTGGCACCGAGCAGTAGGTGCTGTGTGATATCTCACATGGGACAAAACCAGACAGTGTTTGCTGCTTTCACGGGAGCAGATGGTCACACGTCGCGGGCTGACGCTGCATCTCATCTGAACGGCTAGCTCATCAAGTGCAGTCTCAGAAACAGAAACCCACCCTCAACTTCACGTCTTCAATTTTAATTAAGCAAAGCTTTGCTGGTTCGTGGTGTCGGTCGACAGTTTGTTGTTTTCAAACAGAAAACTAGAGGTGGTGCCACCAGAATTTGAGCAGTTCAGTGGGTGTACGGAATTATACTAGGCATTAGTGTGTGTGTGTGTGTGTGTGTGTGTGTGTGTGTGTGTGTGTGTGTGTGTGTGTGTGTGTGTGTGTGTGTGTGTGTGTGTGTGTGTGTGTGTGTGTGTGTGTGTGTGTGTGTGTGTGTGTGTGTGTGTGTGTGTTGTTCACTCTCAGCATTGCAGCTGTCTTCATACAGCTGTAAGATTTCTTTCTATTTTCCTTTGGCTACTCACATATTAGCACAGATGGGAACGCTCACTTCCACAAAAAAAAAAAACACAGATGATAAAAAGAAAGGCACATACATTATCTTAAAGAAAGTGATTAGAAATACAAATACACTCAAAAAGTAAATAAGTTCTTTTTTGGCCCATTGCCCATCCTTCCAACAAGTTTCAAGAAAATTGGTTCCGTAGTTTTTGCGTGACAGACAAAAACCACAATGAAAACATAACCTCCTTGGTGGAGGTAAAAATATCAGGGAGGTGGACAAAGTAATGAAAAAACCACGTGTTTAGATAATTGATTTCTAAATGGTCATTGGATTGAAAAAAAAATATATTGGCTGCTACTCTTTAAAATCACTATTCCAACACAAATTCCCAAAAATGTCTGATTGTTTTCTGTAATACAGTATGTCAAGTGAATTGACATATAAAGCACTTTCTAAACACAGACCATTTACCATAAAAAGAAAATGTCTTTTTGACGGACAATCGGACTTATCAACCTATCAATTAACTTATGTAGAAAGAATTTGGAAGATTAATCTATAAAGACAATAATCATTAGTTACTGCCAAAGTGAGCGTGTGTGCGTGCCATATTGGGAACAATTTTGAGTTGAGCATCTTCCTGAAATATGGATAGGAGGGAGGCAGATTTACATATCTCAGAGGAAAGAGCGAAAGTGAGAAAAACAGCCTGAACGAAAAAAGAGAGTGGGTACGGACAAAGAGAGAGAAGAGAGTTGGAATATTTGAGCTAGAGGGAAAAGACAAACAACAAAGAAAAACTTTGAAAGTGCAAGAATGGAGTAGGAAGAAACAAAGACGAGAAGGAAGAGCGCTGGTACAGTAAATGTGGAGAAGCCGTCAAGTGTTAGAACAGAAGCAGACAGACTTCGGAGCAGCTGAGGTAAACACCAGAGATGATTCATTCAGCCTCTTAATGAGGTACTTGTAATTTCACCTTTCACCTCTTACAGCTACAGTCCTTGTGTGTAACCAGGGGTTAAAGTTCAGTGAAAAACAGGCTGTAAAATCTTTCTGAAACAACAGAAACGTGCACAGAAGCTGAATAATTATGCAATAAGGCTTTGAAAGGTGTTTGGAAGCTTGAAAATTTAAAATTTAAAACGTTTTTGCATGAAAATTTTCAATTTAAAACGTTTTTGCATGATTGAAACTCCACAAATATAAGTTTATATTCATATTTACCTTCTTTTCTGTAAATGTTGATATGAAATATGGTGCACGTGCGTTGGAAAAAAAGTTATATACTACTATATATATGCAGTCTATGGTTAATTCAAATAGTAAACTTAAATTGCTTGTATTTGTTTGTTGAGGAATTGTGTTTCGGTTGTGCTCATTGTGGAGAACATATGTCACAGAGAGAGAGACGCTGGAAGAATTGAGCAGAGGGTCTCTTCGTATAGCAGATCCTGTCTATAGAAATGAGAAATGTTTGTGGAACTGTACCCAGCTCAGGTCATTTCCAGAAATGTTTTAATGAGAGATAAACAATGCAGTGTTGGACAGTGTGTACTTACAGTGACTGATGTATGTTAACTAATGCAGTCTACTTCATGTTTGTTGTCTCATTTCTTGTCAGCACAGTCACACAGACAGTGGATCTGAATTCTGAATGATGTTGAATGTTGTTTGGATCAAACACTCACAGACGTACACACTCCACCAATGTATTCATACTTAATATGTTACTACAGGAAAAATCCCAAACTTTCTCATGTCATTTGACAGTCCACACACACACACACACACACACACACACACACACACACACACACACACACACACACACACACACACACACACACACAACCCAGCTCAACAGTCCAGCTTAAGCTGCTGGTTGAATATCCTCATGAAATACTTAGTTATTTTTAACACTGATGATGAATTAAAATGTTTAGTCCTTCCTAGAGTTTTCCAACTATTAACTTAATGACTTGAACTGCATTATTTGTTGTTTTGACTTTATTGATTTAATTTAAACACACCAATCAAAGTATGGCTAAAAGCATAGAGCAGTCAATATCCTCTATCCCTGCATTCAGACATACTATGGACAAATGTGATACAAAATAAGAATATACAACTACTACAAAATCTTGCCACAACTCACTTCTCTACAGAATTCTGCTGTATATTGAAATCACAATAGTTCTCCTTTTACGTCAATTGTTTCTTCCCACTCTTTTGAGCACAAATCAATCTTATTTCACACAGTATAATTACATCTTTAATGAAGAGCAGTCAGTCCTTTACCTCAAACAGTCATCAATCTTTATCAATAAAAGATCCATTTAAATTGTCAACACTAATGCCTGAGCCCCACTAAATATTCAGGACAGGTAAGTCAGTGAAAAACAAAACAAGACTGAGGAGAATAACTAAGCAGATGGCAATAAGAATGATTTATTCAATGAAAACAAATTATGGCTTCTGTATTTTCATGCTTTTCTAAACTTTGAAGAACTAATAATGTAGGCTAACATAAAATTAATGTTTAGTATTAAAGGTAGTTTGTGGTCATGCACCCAGTTTCCTACTAATGGCCTGTAGCTGGTTTCCTATATTGCTGTTTCATATCTTTTTAATCAAAACAGTTTTGGGGTCACACAATCAAGAATGCTCTGTCAATATTATATAACTAAAATCTGTGTGTGTGTGTGTGTGTGTGTGTGTGTGTGTGTGTGTGTGTGTGTGTGTGTGTGTGTGTGTGTGTGTGTGTGTGTGTGTGTGTGTGTGTGTGTGTGTGTGTGTGTGTGTGTTAAGGGAACATTGTCTTTCATGTTTACGCAACGTGCCCGCACAGTTATTTTGAAAGTGTTTTGTATTCTCGAGGGTCTTGTGTGAAACCAA